>NC_079448.1:55992338-56014838 GCF_903798145.1 Danio aesculapii | reverse complement strand
AAATAAATAAATAAATATCAATTTTAGTGTATAGGAGCTGAAAACCTAAATTAAATAAATAAATAAATAAATAAACAAATAAATAAATAAATAAATATCAATTTGAGTGTAAGGGAGCTGAAAACTTAGATTAAATAAATAAATAAATAAATAAATAAATAAATAAATAAATAAATAAATAAATAGCAATTTGAGTGTAAGGGAGCTGAAAACTTAAATTAAATAATTAAATAATTAAATAAATAAATAAACAGCAATTTGAGTGTAAGGGAGCTGAAAATTTAAAATAAATAAATAAATAAATAAATAAATAAATAAATAGAGATTTGAGTGTAAGGGAGCTGAAAACTTAAATTAAATAAATAAATAAATAAATAAATAAATAACAAGGAGCTATGTAAGGGAGCTGAAAACTTCTAAATAAAACTTCTTAACTTTTATTTAAGGTTTACAATCCAATTAGAGCCATTTATTAGGTAAACAGAGCTACAATAAATCTCTCATATAATATAAGACAAAAATAACTAACTTTAAAAACTTTCTCATACATAAATCATCTTAACATTTGCATTTTATTCAATAATCATACAGAAAGCAATATAAAAAATGAGCAAATATATATATTTACACACATTCACATATTAAAATGTAATGTTTTTATAGCTTTATGTTTACATTTTGCCTATTGTTAGATTATTGTTCAGTGCTATTTTATGCATTTAAGTCAATAAAGTCAAGTCACCTGGTTGTACCTGTTCAAATACTGTCAAGTTCAGTCAAATTGAGCTTTATTGCCATTTCCTTACATACATCATAATAAACATAGTCATAAATATGAACACAACACTAGATATAAGAGCTGTTTAAAACCTAACATACTAATCAATTAATCAAGCAGTACATATATTATGAATAGTTGATCATACACATAAACATAAAGACACACCAGATTAGATTTACTCTCATTACACATCTACAAGGTAACGTAATGCAGTTTAGGTCTAAAAAGGAGTGCAAAAGCAGCAAATGCAGGATACAGGTATAAGTGCAATTATAGAAAGCTATGTGTAATATATACACAGGTGGATGTACTTGTGACGGTCTCTGATTGGACCACACTTTAACCAAACACACCAATTGTGAAAGCAGAATTGAATGACGTTGTGGCGCTGGCGAATTCCAATTTTAAAGAAAACCACTGAATTTACCTAAAAGGAGTTTAATCCTTTAATGTATATATTGTTGTTCGGGCGCCAGGTAGATCCAAATCTTCCAAATGGAGTATAGAAATAAAAAAATTATTTATCTGAGGGTATGTCACCAGCTACACACACACACACACACACACACACACAAATAAATACAGGCTCAAAGGTCCACACAAAATGTTGAGATTGAAAGATTTACTTTAGGAAAAAAAATAAAATAAAATAAGGTCAAAGTCATCGATATCAGTTCCTCACAAACTTGATAGTCTCAAAGTAGAAACCCAAATAAACTTCTTCAAACTATTTCATCTGGTACTCACAGTTCAAACAATGTCTCATTTTTTCCTCAAAGTAGAACAATTATAATCGTAAAGGAAATAGAAATTAAATAGAGTTGCAAAACAAATAAGGTAAACCACCATTTGGATTAAACAACAAACAAACAAACAACAAAAAAGGGTATTATAAACATAATATACAAGTCATTAGCTAGAATCAGATATTTACAAATAGATGAACACACAGGTTGCTATTAATAATCAGGGATATGCAAATAGAAATGAACAGAACTTACATGTTGTTAGTTGCTATCAACAGGAATTGTACATATACATTTGTTTATGCAATAATATGAATAACACTATACGAATACTTTAAGTGATACAATACAAAATTGTGCAAAATAATGAATAATAAGGGCGGCATGGTGGCTCAGTGGTTAGCACTGGGGCCTCACAGCAAGAGGGTTGCTGGTTCAAGTCCCGGCTGGCTCATTTGGCGTTTCTGTGCGGAGTTTGCATGTTGCACGTCGTTTCATTCGGGTTCCCCCATAGTGTAAACACATGCGCTATAGAGGAATCGATGAACTAAACTGAACTAAACATATGCTGGAATAGTTGGCGGTTCATTCCATTGTGTCTCCTGATAAATAAGGGACTAAGCCGAATGAATGAATGAATGAATGAATGAATGAATGATAATTAAAATAAAAAATGCTTTTTTTGTCTTGTTTCTGGTGCACATCTAAAAAAATCAAGGTAAAGGTCTTGTTTTGAGAAATATTCTTAAATCAAGAAGCATTTTCAGACAAATCCAATATATGAAGTTGTTTTCAGAAATAATGAGTCAAAATGAAGTGAGTTTATTATTAAAACAGGCAAAATAATCTGACAATGGGGTGAGATAAATAATATTATAAAGTGAAAACAGATTATATTTCTCACCCCATTGTCAGATTATTTAGCCTGTTTTAATGATAAACTCACTTCATTTTGACTCATTATTTCTGAAAACAACTTCATATATTGTATTTGTCTGAAAATGCTTCTTGATTTAAGAATGTTTAGACTAGAAACAAGTCAGAGAAGCGTGTGTGTTTTTGTTTGCAGTGTGCTTTGTGGTGCATTTTCAAGTAAACATTTGTTTTTCATATTGACTTGGAGTTTGAGAAAGTGTCTGGTTGCTGTTTTATATCTGCTCAGTGCTCAACATAACCGCTGTCTGTTTTTCTGTTCATTATAGCTGATGGAAATTCAGCTTTTTAGTCAGTGGAAGTCAGGGAATTTGATAGTTGGCTTGGACTTGAGTCTTTGTTGCACTGGAGAATTATCAAACTCCGTGTCAACAGAGCAGGAAAACCCCCTGTTTTCCACAATAGCGCTCCTTCAGATTTACAGCGGAAACATTTACTGTGTTCATCTCTCTGTGTTTAAAGTCTTTCTCTAGTGTCTCAGGTTTACTGTCCTCTCTGTGTTTCCATCAGTGGTGGAAAGAGCACTGAAAAAGTATACTCAAGTAAAAGTGCTTGCCAAAAAACGTAGTGCAAGTAGAGTAAAAATATCTGAGTGTGAAAATGACTCCACTGTATTGACCTTATTCTGTGATGCAGATGTGCGCTCGTTTTTGCGATTGTATTTAAACTTCCCATTCAGTTTCCTAAAGGAGAAATGATTGTAAAACCCACTTTTAAGTTTAAGGAATGTTTGAGGAAACCGATTGGGGCAAACCATTTAAGTTTTGTACTATTAGCTTATATATTTATACTTCTAAAAACTTATTAAAACTATACTATTGTTTTAGGGGTAAAACAGATTAAATCTAAAGTAAGAATCAGCATTTTATCAAAGTAAAAGAATAAAATAAAATCAATAATGCTCTAAAATTGACTTTAAAATGTAATCTAATCTAATATAAATGTGGTCAAGACTCTAAATAAACAATGTTTTACTTCGTGTGCATGTCATTTTATTTCTTGACCACATTTTAAAGTTTAAACTAAAGTTAAGCTATGCTGCGGGAGAAAATACAAATGTTTGCTGTAACAGATTACAGTGATTTTTATTTTTTAGGTTGGTTAAGGCTAGGTATCTTTTTGTAATTCTAGTGCAATAAAAGAACCAATACCACACTAAAAATTCATTTTCTTTCGCCTCAGTCCCCTAATTTATCAGAGGTCGCCACAGCGGAATGAACCGCCAACTATTCCAGCATATGTTTTACACAGCAGCAACCCATCCCTGGGAAACACTAAAAATACTCATATAAAAGTTTAAAAACACACTTTTATGGTACTTGACGTACAATTCCTGATGCAAAAAAACAATAATATTAATGCAATTCCAAACCATACATGAATTGAAAAACAAGAATCACAACGTCATGAAAATGACCAATTTACTGATTATTTTACAGTGTTGAGCAATAAATGAAAAATAAAACAACCACAAACATGTAAAGCTGTGACTGCAGGGAAAATATTACAGTAAAAGTCCCATTAAATACTACACTAAAATTGGTTCAAGTAAAAGTAAAAATACACACTTTAAAGCAGTAAAGTACAATTCAGTGCATAAAGTACAATGCATAAAACTCCTCAATTACAGTAATCAGAGTATTGAGAATTCATTACTTTACAGCGCTGGTTGTCATCTGTCCTCTTTCTGTTTTCAGCTTTTATTATACAGCTTCTGTGATTACCAGGTAAAACAAATTATGACATGAAAAATAGTGCAGTAAAAGTAGCAATACCACACTAAAAATTAAAAGTAAAATGCACACATTTTAAGCTTCTCAGTAAAACATAATTCCTAATGCGATTAAATAGTGCAGTAAAAACACCAAACACCACTCTTGAGTGAATATACTCAAGTAAAAGTAAAAATACACACCGTTTAAGCTTTTTAAAGAACAATTCCTGATGCACTTAGTATAAAATGCAATTCCTGATGCAAAAAACCCCAAAACTATTAATAATGTTATTCAAAATCATAAATAAATGGAAATAAAAAACACAATCACAAACAGATACATTTACAATGCTGACAAGTAAGGAAATAAACATAAATATAATATATAAAGCATAAATTGAAAAACAAGAATCACAACGTAATGAAAATGTTTCAGTGTTGAGCAGAAAACAAACATATAAAGTAGTGTCTGCAGGAAAAATAGTGCAATAAAAGTACCAATACCATACTAAAATAAGTAAAAGTCAAAATACAGGACACACTTTTCAATCTATTCAGTAAAGTACAATCCCTGATGCATTAAAAACTAATAATAATGCAACTCAAAATGATAAATAAATGAAATAAAATCCTCAATCACAAAATAAACTGATTATTTTACAGTGTTGACAAGAAAACAAGCATATAAAGTAGTGACTGCAGGGAAAATCGAGCAGTGAAAGTACCAATACCACACTAAAATGCTTTCAAAGTACAAACACACACTTTTTAAGCTACTCAGTAAAGTACAGTTCCTGATGCAAAAAAACACAAACTATTCAAAATAAAAGTAAAAAAAAAAAATCATCAGTCACAAAGTAAAGAAAACTACTAATGTACTGATCATTTTACAGTGTTGATAAACAAAATGAACACATAAAGTAGTGATTGCAGGGAGAATACACTGAAAAAAGTTATTCAAAGATGATTCCTTGCATTTACTCAATTTTTTTAGGTTAAGTGGTTGTAAACAATTTATTTGGGCTCAATTTAAACAAACAAATTAAGCTGAACATTGCTCAATTTAATTTGTTTGTTTAAATTCAACACAAATAAATAGTTTGCAACAGTTTTGCATGCTACACTTTTTTTCAGTGTAGTGCAGTAAAAGTAGCAATACCACACTAAAAATGAACTCAAGTAAAAGTAAAAATACACACTTTCTAAGCTACTTAAAATGCAATTCCTGATGCAACTATATATATATAATGCAGTAAAAGTACCAATCCCACACTAAAAATGCATTTAAGTAAGAGTATGAACACATGCTTTTCAAGCTACTCTGGAAAGTACAGTTCCTGATGCTAAATACTGCTAACAATAATGCAATTCAACATCATAAATAAATGGAAAAAACCATCAATCACAAACTAATGAAGACTGCAAATATATTGATAATTTAACAGTGTTAATAAGGAAACAAATAAACATATGAAGTAGTGATCGAAGGGAGAATACGCACTTCTGCTACCAATACCACACTAAAATGCTCTCAATCAAAGTAATCATGCATGCTTTTAAGCTTTTAAAAGTACAATTACTGATGGAAAAAAAAATAGTGCAATAAAAGTACCAATACCACACTAAAATGCTTCAATCAAAGTACAAACACATGCTTTTCAAGCTACTCTGTAAAGTACAGTTCCTGATGCAAAAAAACAATTCAAAATCATAAATAAAAAATGTAAAAAAAATCATCAGTCACAAAGCAATGAAAACTACTAATGTACTGATCATTTTACAGTGTTGATAAACAAAATGAACATATAAAGTAGTGACTGCAGGGAGAATAGTGCAGTAAAAGTACCAATACCACAAGTAAATGCACCCAGGTAACTACACCCATTTACACTACTCAGTGAAGTACAATTCCTGATGCATAAAACTCCTCAATTACAGTAATCCGAGTATTGATCATTCATTACTTTACAGCGCTGGTTGTCACCCGTCCTCTTTCTGTTTTCAGCTTTAATTATACGGCTTCTGTGATTACCAGGTAAAACAAATTATGCGGCTCTCTGGCAGCAGATAAATCTTGGTTTCAATTTGCCGTAATGACCCGTGTAATTTTTAAGCTGTGCCTACATAGCCGCTCTTTTAACGGGCATCATTAGTGGGCCGGTGTATTAGATATACATTTCTGTGGCTTAATTTGGTCTCTCAGGAGCACTTGTAAGGATGCAGCTGCTTCTGCGCTGCTACACGACGGCCTTAATTTATTTATTTTAAATGCTGTGATTAATTGAGTTCTCCAGGAATGCCAGACATCCGCGCTGCTGAGGTCAGAGCCTCCTGCGGATCTGCAGATTTCATGAGAAAAGCACAAAAATGGTAATGGATACAAAGGCAAAACTCGCAGCGCCGTCTGTGCCGTGAATTATCCAGGGGGGAAAAAAGATTGGGATCTGCCTCCTTCATTCATCCTTTATGCAGATATTTTATAACTGCAGGTTAACTATATGTTTATATATACTAACTTCAACTGTTAAAAGCTACTATTTACTTGTTATTCATTCATTCAGTCATTTATTTTCCTTCGGGTTAGTCTCTTATTTATCAGGGATGCCACAGCGGAATGAACCGCCAACTTTTCCATTGTTTGTTTTACACAGCAGATGCCCTTCCAGCTGCAAAACAACTCTGAAAAACACCCATACACACTCATTCACACACAGCGACCCTATCACACTCAGTTTCCCTATAGCGCATGTGTTTGTGGGGGAAACCGGAGCACACGGAGGAAACCAACACGGGGAGAACATGCAAACTCCACAGGCAAACGCCAACTTACCCAGTCAGTGCTAACCACTGAGCTACCGTGCCGCCTAATAAAATTTGTATTAAAAAAATTAAAACTGCTTTTATTTCAGCCAAACTAAAAGGAAAATGTGTTATTCCAGGAGACAAAATATTGTAGGAAACACTGTGAAAATTGTCTTGCTCTATTAAACATCACTTTGGAAATATTTTTTAAAATATATTAATTTCTGATTAATTTTGTCCTGCACATTGCACGTGTTTGCATTTGTTTTTCCTCAAGCTCTGCCTCTGCATTTGTAAGATTTAACAGCTCCTCAATGTTTAAAATTAAAGCTGCTGTAAGTCATTTATTTTTTTAATGCATGCATAAAATGTTCCCAATACCTGACAGATATCACTGAAAAAGCTGCCATGAGAAATCCTAGCTGTGTTTGGGGCCTCGGGCTCTGCAAACAACACCAAACCAGTCACAAATGCTGTGCTATTATGGCTTGCTGTTGAAGGGCAAAGCTTTAGATTTAAATATATATAAACATGAAGTTGAAAGGTCACAGTAAATGCTTTGGAAAAGACTTTTGTTTGTTTAGAAATGGACAAAATAAATGGAAAAATAATTACAAATTAAATTCACAGTATTCTATGTGAATATGGTATGAAGTGTGATTTATTTATCTGATGTAGAGCTGAGTCTTCAGCATCATTACTTCAGTTTCTAGTGTTCGTGATCCTCCAGAAATCACCATGATATGAGGATTTGATGATCAAGATGCATCTCTAATTATTATAAACTGCTTTATTTTGGGCAGAAATAGTGATGTACGCTCTAAAAAATGCTGGGTTGTCATAACCCAATGTTGGGTCAAATGCAAACTTAAATTAATTGAGATTTTTCCAAATATGGCGCAACATTGAGTTATGGCAACCCAGCATTTTATAGTGCTTATAGTGCATTTCTAAAAAAATAAAATAAAAATAAAATGTGAAAAGCATGCTGAGGAAATCTGATAAAATGGTGAGAACGAAAGGTTTTAATTTAATATTACATTGCTAATCATGTTTCAAATATAGACCACAAGTTTCTTTATGAACAAAGTCAGCTGTAGATATCATATAGACACACACGTCAAATAACCCAACTTTGGGTTTGTCCAACAACCCAGCAATTCATTTATTAGAGTGTGTAATGCATTTCTTAAAAAAATCAATAAAAATGCATGCAGAAGCATTATCAAAATGTATTTTTATGTTGAGAATTTGTGCTTTTGTTTGATTATTGCATTATTGCACTGCTAGGACACAATGCAGTTAGTTTATGTAGTTGTTGAATCACCTCTATATTCTTTTCTTATATATATAATTTTATTTTGCATGCATTCAGATTCTACAGTGGAAAACACCCTGCCTCGTGTTTCAACTAAAGATGACAAGTGGCTTTATGGATGTAGTCAGCTTTATATATCATTTCACACATCTCCACCTATAACTCAGAGACTTAATCAGAAAAAATAGGAATATTGTGAAAAATTATTACAATTTAAATTGGCTTTATTCTACATCATTGATATCTGAGATGAAAAGCTGAATCATGCAGTCCTCAGCGTTCGTGATCCTACAGAAATCACTATAATATGAGCATTGGATGATCAAGAAACATCTCTGATTATTATAAATTACTTTATTTATATATTATTTTTACATTTTTCGTTCTAAAAAAATGCTGGGTTGGCATTAACTCAGTGCTGGATTATAAAGTATAATTACAATTTTATCTAAAAAAATTTACCCAACCTTGGGTTTGTTCATATTTGACCAAAAATTGGGCTACAACAACCCAGCATTCATTAGCGTGTACGCTACAAAAGTCTGCAAAACTGTTGCAAACAGTTTATATGAGTTGAAATTTAAAAACAAATTAATTAGTTTGTTTAAATTCAGCTCAAATAAATTGTTTATAACCACTTAACAACCAATTAATTTAGTAAATCCAAGGAATCATCTTTGAATAATTTTTTCAGTGTATAATGCAAAAAATGTAAAGGTATGCAAAAGCATTACTAAAATGCAGATTTACAGCTGAAGTCAGAATTATTAGCCCCCCTTTGAATTTGTTTTCTTTTTTAAAATATTTCCCAAATGACGTTAAACAGAGCAAGGAAATTTTCACAGTATTTCCTCTAATATTTGTTCTTCTTATTTGTTTTATTTCAGCTAGAATAAAAGCAGTTAAAAATATTTAAATCCCTTTTAAGGCCAAAATTATTAGCCCCCTTTAAGCTAATTTTTTCCCGATAGTCAACAGAACAAACCTTTTCTTGTAAAAAATCTTTTCTTTAAACTGAAAATGGGGAAAAAATAAACAAAGGGGCTAAAAATTCAGGGGGCCAATAATTCTGACTTCAACTGTATGTTGAGATCTTGTGTTTTTGGTCGGTTATTGTATTATTCCTTTGTTAGGACACAATGCATTTGGTTGATGTAGTTGTTTTATAAATCTCTTCTTTTTTCCACCATCAGTTGAAGTGATTATCTGACATGCATTCAGATTCTACAGTGGAAAACACGCTGCCTCATGTTTCAACTAAAACGACAAGTGGAAAACTGTATTCTTTATGGATGAATTCAGCTTTTGTATATCATAAAGAAACACACGTCAAATAACCCAACCTTGAGTTTGTCCAACAACCCAGCAATTAATTTATTAGAGTGTATAATGCATTTCTCTAAAAAAATAGATAAATAAAAGCATGCAGAAGCATTATCAAAATGCAGTTTTATGTAGAGAATTTGAGCTTTTGGTCGATTATTTGTATTTGCTAGGACACAGTGCAGTTAGTTTGTGTAGTTTTATTAAATGTATTTTTTTATATGTATATGTATATATGTGTGTATATATATATATATATGTGTATATGTATATATATGTATATATATATATATATATATATATATATATATATATATATATATATATATACATATATATATGTATGTATATATACATACATATATATATATATATATATATATATATATGTATGTATATATACATACATATATATATATATATATATATATATATATATATATATATATATATATACACATACACATATACATATATGTATACATAAATATATATATATACATAATGTATACATGTGTATGTATGTGTATATATATATATATATTTTTTTTTTTCTCCATGCATTCAGATACTACAGTGGAAAACACGCTGCCTCATGTATCATCTAGAGTCTACAAGTGGCAAACTGTATTCTTTATTGATGAAGTCAGCTTTATATATCACACAGAGACACACACACACACACACACACACACACACACACACACACACACACACACACACACACGTCTCCATCTATAACTCATTGACCTGCTGAACATCTGGAGCTCTTCATCTCTCTGCGGGCCCTCTAGAGTCGGCCGCTGGTGTAGCAGGCGCTCTTCCTCCATCCGTGTCCAGAAAAGAGCTGCGGGTGTGTGAGTGTGTGTGTGTGTGTGATCCGCTGGGAGCCCGGCTCTGGACGCAGGCCCAGATCAATGTGACCTAAATTCAAATGCGAATTAGAAGGCTGTCAGTGGGAAAGGACACTCTGCAAATGAGCTCAGACAGTGTGCGGGCCCCTAGGGGCCGCTGAACCCGGGTCTGGCCCCGCCTCGCGCTTTAATAAGATCCAAATGGGGTCCGCGGTGGGCTCCTGGACGGGCCGATGACTGCAGGCTGGATGGAGACACACCTGGACGGAGAGGAAATACCACAGCAGGCCTGATTGCTGTAGAACGCCTGATGGATGCATTATGGGGATTTTATGGCTCGGGTCAAGCTGTGAAACACAATAGTGGAGGTGGAAATTCAGCCAGGCTTGAATTATCTGTTAAAAGAATAACAAAGGAGATTGTGGGGGAATGAAACGCTTTTAATTGGGCTTTTTTAGTGTACAGGGTTCAGTTTTGTTTTGTTTTTTCTTAAAGAAGAAGAAGAAAAAGCAGCATAGAAAAACAATTCTCATTCTAAATGCAATTCTAGAAATGTATATATATATATATATATAAGAATAATGGCTCAGTGGTTAGCACTGTCGCCTCACAGCAATCAGGTCACTGGTTCGAGCCCCGGCTGGGTCAGTTGGTGTTTCTGTGTGGAGTTTGGATGTTCTCCCCGTGTTGGCGTGGGTTTCCTCCTGGTGCTCCGGTTTCCCCCACAGTCCAAACACATGCGCTATAGGTGAATTGATTAACTAAATTGGTTGTAGTGAATGAGTGTGTATAGGTGTTTTCCAGTACTGGGTTGCAGCTGAAAGGGCATCCGCTGTGTAAAACATATTCATCTTTATTTCTCTAGCGCTTTTACAATGTACATGAAGTCAAAGCAACTTAACATAGAGATTTTAGTAAATTGAGTAAACTGTGTCAGTCCAGTTTTCAGAGATGAAGTTCAGTTTAGTCAAAGACTCTAGAATACACAAGACGTGTCACTCGTATAGCTTTGAATGGGGAAAAGTGTAATGGTCAATATGGCGAATAAAGCCCTGCCTACTAGCACAGGAGCCAATCAGCTATTGCTATAGACTGATGTTTCTCTGGGGAGAAGCTCGGATCAGACGTGTGCTTTTACGACAACAAACACACTGGAATCTCAGCCAATACTTGCTTCACAGACATAAGAAATATCTCCACATGAAGCTTGAAATCTGTACTTTTAAATGAACCAAGTGCTCTTGAAAACAAATGTTTTCTTGCTTTGCAAACTGTATGAAACAAACGCGAGGTACAGTCCATCCTGTCAAACGCTCATCACATGGCAGAATCTACTCAAACGCCCACAAACTTGTAAACAAAGAGTCGCTGTCGTTTCTGGAGGAGATTCGCCATCAAGACCAAGTTGTGGATTAGTACAGAAGCGCAGCGTGTTCAGACGATCATTATCCAGAAGATGATAATATGTAACACTGCCATTAATGAGGTGTCGTGATTTTCCTTTCCAGTGCGCATGCACATTAGCTTGGGCACACTGAAAAATGCAGATTTTGTTTGATTCTGACGTTTAGAAACCAAACTTATGATACAGTAGTTGCTTAATTTTATTGGCAGTTCTAAATATGTAATGCAATGGTAAGCTTGGCTAACAGTTTGGGAGAGTTTGATGTTTTCCCATTCAGACAGAATGACCGAGCATACTGCCCTTTCATACTGAGGCGGATGGGCTACAGCAGCAGAAGACCACACCGGGTGCCGCTCCTGTCAGCTAAGAACAGGAAACTGAGGCTACAATTCACACAGGCTCACCAAAACTGGACAATAGAAGATTGGAGAAACGTTGCCTGGTCTGATGAGTCTCCATTTCTGCTGCCACATTCGGATGCTCGGCTCACAATTTGGCCTCAACAACATGAAATCATGGATCCATCCTGCCTTGTATCAGCGGTTCAGGCTGGTGGTGGTGGTGTAATGGTGTGGGGGAGATTTTCTTGGCACACTTTGGGTCCGTTAGTACCAATTGAGCATGGTGTCAACGCCACAGCCTATCTGAGTATTGTTGCTGACCATGTCCATCCCTTTATGAGCACAGTGCACCCATCTGTAAAAAAAAAAGGGGGGGTCCAACCCAGTACTAGTAAGGTGTACCTAATAAAGTGACCAGTGAGTGTATGTGTGTTTGCGTGCATGCATGAGTACACACGAGTATGTATGTGTCTGTGTGAGAGTGTGTATGTGCGTGTGTGTGTTTTATAGAGGTCATGCCTGCTCTGAGCTCCAGAATCTGCTATACCCCCCTCTCCGCTCCTCCGCTATACATGCGCTCTGTGAGATCCATATGGGAACGTGGCCCTTTTGATTGTTTCCAATAGCATATGCTAATTGTTGATTGTCTTCAATATTATATGCTAATTGTACCGAATTAGCATAATTCATTAACATTTGGGTCCTAATTACACAATGAATAAAGCCGATCTCCGAGCTGCGCTGTGTGCCTCGACTTACTAATGCGCCCGCCGATTAATGCGCCGCTCATTTGCATATTGCTTAGGAACTTGAAATATTAAAAGCATGGTAGAGTGAAATTTGTGATTAGTCCCTGATCAAATGTTGTTTCTTCTCTGCGTTTAAAACACGGCCCCCGAGGTGAGCCGCGAATCTGCCGAGCAGGTTTATTTACAAAAGAGCACATTTGCAGACTTAAAGACGAGCGCGGAATTTACAGGAACAAACCAATGTGTGTGTGTGTGTGTGTGTGTGCGTGTGTGTGTGTCGCTACAGCTGAACATGTTTGATATTTGATCTCATATTCTCTTTGATTAAACCCAATTAATGAGGCCCACAAAGACTGAAGCCAAACCATTCTCATTTCTCTCGGTGAGGTATAACTGTATTATTTTATTTTTTATCTCCATCATCATCATCATCATCATCATCATCATCATACCTCCTTACAGTATTACAATGCGCACTTGAAGCCTTTATGCATAATTCATTATAAAAGTGTTTTAATTGCATTGATTATGCTTTGTGGTGCACATTGTGATGCATTGTATGAAATCATGAACATTTTTAACCAGTTATATTATTACATTATAATGCTTATCTATTCAGTGTTACACCTACAGATAATGTATGTGTGTGTTAGTGCATGCGTGCGTGTGTGTGTTTGTGTATTAAAACAGCAAAATCAAACCAATTTAAAATGTAACAAGGAATATGCATTTATTAATATGCAAATTTAGTTACAATTATTAATGAAAATTCATAATATTTTGCCATTGCAAATTCCAATATGCATATATTATATGCACACACAACTGCATTGTAATGCATGTTTTATATAATTTGTATTCCTAAAACATATTTCGTAAATTACTACATTTTGTAAATAAACCATATAAGATTATGTTTTAGGATTATATATATGTATTATTTAAATGACTTGCCTAGTTAATCTAATTATGCCTTTAAATTGCACTAAATATTGGTTGTAAAATATGTAGTAAAATATTATGTACTGTCATCATGGTGAAGGCAAAATAAATTAATTATGTGAATTTAGTTTTTAAAACTATTATGTATAAAGAATGTGAAAGAAATCTCTATGTTAACAGCACTTTAGAAATATTGAAAAATAATAGCAATTATCAGTGATATATGATATAATACATGTTATTAGAAAAATGTTTTATTATTAATATTATTATTATTATTATTATTATTTTACATTATTTTCTGTGAAAAAAAGCTTTTAAAAATAAGTTTATTTCAGATTTATCTTTGCAGTTTTGTTTTCCCAGTTCTTGACTTTAGTTTTTAATCAGTTTGCTGGAAATAAAGACACAGCTCTGTGCTTCTGCTGCTGAGAAAATGAGCAGTAAAAGCTCTTTAAATCTTCTGTCAGGTTGCTGTTTTCCCCACACCTGAACCTGCATCGCCTCCTCAGGACAGGATTAAGGGCCACACAGCAGGGCCCCGAGAGGAAGAGCCACCTCTCTCTCTCTCTCTCTCTCTCTCTCTCTCTCTCTCTCTCTCTCTCTCTCTCTCTCTCTCTCTCTCTCTCTCTCTCCATCTTTCTCTTCTCAATTTTAATCCGATATATACATCCATCCACCTGTATATCCATTAATTTATCCATCAATATCATCCATGCACATATATATCCATCCATACATATACCCATCCATCTACCTATATACTCATCCACATATCTATCTACCTATCTTCCTATCCATCCATCCATCCATCTACCTATATACTCATCCATCCATCCATCCAACTATCTTCCTATCCATGTATTTACCTTTCTTCCTACCCATTTATCAATCAATCTATGCATCCATCCATACGTCAATCTATAAATTGACCATCCATCCACCCATCCATCTATTCAACCACCTATACATCCATCCATCCATTCATTTATCTACCCATCCATCCATCCATCCATCCATCCATCCGCCCATTCACCAACTGGCCCACCCACTCATCCATTCATCTATCCATCCATATATCCATCCACCCATCCATTCTTCTACCTATATATCCATCCGGCCATCCATCCATCTACCTACTTAGATATCATCCATCCATCCATCTCATCCAGTCATCCTCCTATATATCTATATATCTATGATCCAACTATCATCCAACCATCTACAAATCCATTCATCTTTCCCTCCCTCTCTCTCTCTCCCTCTCTCCCTCACTCTCTCTCATTCTCACCCCCCCCCCTCTCTCTATCTTTCTCTCGTTCTCTCGTTCCCCCTGAGAGCTGGAGATCTGGAGTCTTTAATGAATGGAGAGTGTCATTAAAATGATAACCATTTCCTCCGAGATCATATCCAATTTAAATGCATAAGAGGAAAAGAAAAGAGAAGTACGGGGGAAATTGGTAATTGAAAAATCTTTGAGTTTTCTGCCATTCAAACAGTAAATTTAAAGCTTCTGAGGGAAGAAGTTCTTGTTTGTAGCGATGCCGACTACTTCCAATTACTTCTCTTTCTAAGCTCCGTTTAATCCGTTCGGGAGCCCCTCGGAAACGTTTACACCTTTAACCCTGAAACCACCATAAATCACTTTCCTCTGGAGCTGTGCGCGCTTAGACAATAGAAAAAAGTTCACTTCTGCTTTTATAAGACACCTATTGTGCAAAAATCACTTTTCTAATGGGGTTTAACCCCAGTTGTGTGTCAGCAGTGTGTGGATATCTCCAGCTTCTAATGGTGAACAGTAATTAATTGTGTTTTATCTAAGCAGACTTGATGAATGAAACACTTTGATTGACATTCTCCCTTTGTACGTGTCATCAGAGGGGGAAAGCCCCGCCCACTAGTGCTCATCTATCCATCTCATTAGCATAAACAGCAGCCCTGAGTGAGAAGCAGCCGTCTGTCCATTAGCCATTAGAGTGTTTGAGCTGCTGAAGATAATGTCAGCATAGACTAAGAGGATTATAGATGTGGAGTTTTAGATGAACAGCGACAGGAGCGACATCTGTCACTATGCTGATGGACTGGCGTCTATAGCTCCGCCCTCTTCTGAAAACAGTTCTGAGTGACAGTCATCTGGTAACAATGGGTAGAACAGGTCTCCTTTAACCTGAATTTCAGTGGAGAAAAGGTGAAGGATTAAAAATCTAAAGAGGATATGTTTATCAATCATTCACTTCTTAAAACGTTTAATTTTAGGATTGTTTTTTTTCTATTATTCGTTTTACTTGGTCTTACAATGCTTTAATATATTATTATATATACTTTTATATATTGTAAAATTCACTTCATATTGACTTATTCATTCATTTTCCTGCGGCTTAGTCCATTATTTATCAGAGGTTGCCACATTGGAATGAACTACCAATTATTCCAGTACACGTTTAATGCAGCGGATGCCCTTCCAGCTGCAACCCAGTACTGGGAAACACCCATACACACTCATTCACACACTACAGCCAATTTAGTTCATCAGTTCCCCTATAGCGCATGTGTTTGGACTGTGGGGGAAACCGGAGCACCCGGAGGAAACCCACACCAACATGGGGAGAACATGCAAACTCCACACAAAAACACCAACTGACCCAGCCGGGGCTCGAACCGGCGACCTTCTTGCTGTGAGGCAACATTGCAAACCACTGCGACACCGTGCCACCCAATTTTGGCTCATTATTTCTGAAAACGACAATATGTTTAATATGTTTAGCTTGTCTAAAAAATGCTTCCTGATTTGAGAATGTTTAGATATTTGTACTAGAAACAAGACAAAAACTCTCAGTAGGAAAAGCATTATTATTCTAGTCCAAATATCAAAACATTTTAAAATCAAGAAGCAGTTTATAGACAAGCAAAGCTTATATTGTGTTGTTTTCAGAAGAAAATAAAAGGCATGCAGGAATTACACTTATTACTAAGCCACATTTACATGCTATTTCAGAGCGAATATTCAGAGTAGCGGTGAACAATATAGGGAGCGCATCACAGGCTGTCACTGATCAACAACGACCCAATGTGAATATAAAAGCATCTTCAGCTCAGTAAAGCAGGCTAGGGGGAATAGCGCTGTTTACTGATGTTTTGTTGTTAAACTCAATATAAATCTGCATTACTGATGCTGTAAAAGGACCTTAATGAAACTGAAAGTAGTCACATCAGTCTTTCACCGGGAGATTTCAGTGGCTGAACAACACTTCTGTGCATATAACCCAATCATAAAACAACCCAATCTACATCAGCTTTGTGTGACTAAAAGAGTTTTTAAATCAGAACATTACCTGTCTGACAGAAATACTTCAGTCATGGTGTTGTCCTTCCTCCAGCGTGCAGATCTAACTCCAGTATTGATTCAGGAGTTTAACAAGATTTGATTCAGCATTTGATTTTACCACTCTCTCTCTCTTATGAATATAAAAACACATATAAACACATTTAGATCATTTACTGTAATCTTTACTATTGGAATGTGAAGAGACTTTTAACCAGCACAACACAACATGATTCTGAAGACAATCACCTACTGCAGCTTTAACCGTTCACCGGAAGCTTATCGATATGGGAAGAAACACTAGCTGTGCATATATACTATTACTTCAACTTTACTCTAATTACCCTAGTTAAGCCTTTAAATGTGACTTTAAGCTGAATACTAGTATTTTGAAGAATATCTAGTCTAATATTATTTACTGTCTTCATGGCAAAGATTGAAGATATCAGTTATTAGAAATAAGTTATTATAACTTTTATGTTAAATTTATCTCTCTGTGAAACATCGCTTGGAAAATATGTGAAAAAGAATTTAATATCCACCTCATATTGCTCTTGTTTTCATGCTTTACTGTATTTGACATTTTGCACAGATTATTGTTATATGAAGGGTTTGTCTGCTTCTTCTTTGTTTGCAAAATTATTTTGGACTGGTTTATTTCTTTCAGTCACTCCATTGGCAGATTATTTAGCTAGTTTTAAAGAAAAACTCACTTAATTTTGATTAATTATTTATGAAAACAAGACAACATGTTATGCTTGTCTAAAAATCCTTCTTGATTTAATTTTTCGGTATTTCAACTAGAAACAATACATGTTAACCCCTTTAAGAAATTATAGTGTGCTATTTTAGGCAACAGAATATTCTTAATTAAACTAATTAACCTAGTTAAACCTTCAACTTGCACTTTAAGCTGAATACTGTAACGATGATGTGACGCTGACAACGGAGTGAGCATCCTTATACACTCAGAATTTTTCCTTATACACTCACACCTTTTCAAATGGTACACATTTGCACCTGAAGGGTCCATATTGGTACCTCAAAGGTATATATTAGTACCTACAAATTTTAAGAGGAACACTTTTGTACTTTTTAGGTACTAACATGTACCCTTAAGGTATTAATATAGGCATTTTAGGTACAACATTGTACCTTTTGAAAAGGTACCACGCCAGTGAAAGCTCACGTACCTTTATTTCTGAGAGTGAATGCAGGTCTTTATTGATAGGATGGTCAAAACAGGAACAAACAGATGTACATGGGCAATCAAGAGTTGTAGTCTTAATAGCAGGCAAGTGGTCAAAAGGCAGGTGTCATACAGCGATGTTGAAACAAAACAAAGCAATGTCTGACATGGAAAGCAGGACAAGGGAAAAACGCATCGTAATGTTCACTATACAGCTGACAGGACTTCTGTGCAGCGTCTGTGTGTTTGTGTACTGACTTTATAGTCCATGCAATCAGTTCATGAGCGGCTTCAGCTGTGTGTGTTTGCAATCACTGGTGACTTGGAGCAGGTGTGTGTGTCGCATGACTGAATGTGTAGTCCATAACATGGCGGATTTGTAGTTCATGTGAATGTGAGTGTTTACCAGTGATCTCTGGTTGTTAGATCGCTGGTGATCGTGACAAAATAAGTAGTAAAACATGCTGAACTGTCATCATGGCAAAGACTAAATTAATGAGTTATTAGAACTTATTAAAACTATTATGCTTAAAAATCTCTCTGTTAAACATCACTTGGAAAATATTTGAAAAAGATTTTAAAAATCACCTCATATTGGTCTTGTTTTCATGCTATTTGACATTTTTGCAGAGATTATTGGGTAACACTTTATGATAACTACACACTGTGAACCATTTATTAAGCATTAGCAAATGGTGAATTCATTATTTAATAAGCATTAACTCTACATTAATTAATGTTAGTAAGCAGTTTATAACTGCAGCTACGAAGGTTGTATTCTTGACTTAAAAGCACAAATATAATGTGCTTAATAATTGTATTTTCATACTTTAAGGATTCATTTTTCATTACTAAATTATGTATTGCATCATTTACAAGTCAGTTGTTTAAGCATAGCTGGTGGGTTTTTAAGATCATTCAGAAAGTGTAAGTAAATGATTCATAAACTATTCAAATTAACATTCATATATCTTATTAATCAGGCATATATTAATAGTTAGTTTGTATGTTAATAAATGCTTTATTAACTCATCTTCATCTAATCTGTGAGGACTATTCATGCTTTATAAATCCTTTATAAATGACAATTAAAGGCTCAACTTCTAAACAGGAAAAAAACATAAACAACATTATTCATTTCTATTCATTTGAAGATCCACAAGTGAAACTGTATTGAATGAAAAATACATCTTTGCAGTCGTATATAAAATAAAATTGCTGTGCAGTTTAAACCACTAAATAACATTGAAATGTTGGATCAAATTATATTGTTAAATCATTATATTGTTGTTTTTTATGCAATTGTATGTTGTATTTTGACACTCCTGTTACTTAGCAATGTTTAAACTTTACAGTAATTTTATTTTTTGTATAGACAAATTACCAACCTACGTCACATGGGTTCCCGGTTGCAAAAAGAGACCGTTTGCAATAGCAAGCATGTGGTGCTGTGCGGTAGGATGCCAAATTCAAAAGTCCAAAAGTGGAAAACTTAACTTTTAGCGTACACCACACTGCTTTATTGCCAACCACAGATGTCTTTGGCTAAAAGGGAGCTGAATGGAGTGAGGACCTAATTAAAAATGCTGGACTCTGCAGTTCTCATGTTATATCAGTAAGTTGACGCTATGCTGAATCATACACGTTACTCGTTTTTGATTGCAGCAATGATTTCAGCAAACACAGTTCAATATGGTGAATTAAACTGCGGACACTGAATTCTCAGAATGAAATATGAAAGTGTAAGTTATTAAGGTAAAGTTGGTTTTATATTCACACATTCATTCAGTGACAACTTGATCCCTATATTGTTTACCACGGCACTTTGAATATTTCAGTCTGAAATAACCTGCAAGTGTGACTATAAACACTGAAATAAACACTGTTTATTTGACTGTGAACAATGTTGTACTTTTGAAAGTTGTTGGCTGCCTATATAATTTCGCTATTTAGAGTTATTAAAGCCGGAATGTGCGAATATATAACCAACTTTACCTCTATGTATAAGTTCACATACCCTGCTGTACAGGTGTAGGCCTAGTTCAGAATGCAGTTGTTCTGCTTGTTGATGATGACCCAGCCCTTGTACAGCTTCGTCTACTTTCCTTGTCTTTGGCTAGGCAGAATCTCGGTTTTTAGCACTACATAGTATTATTGGAGCATTATTTCCTGCACATGACCACACACATCAACATTGTAGGCATCCAATGACTTGTAGATCTTTAACTTCTCTCTTGTAAAACACTTGGAGTTTCAGTGAGATAGTTGTATATTTGGGGCTGGATGCTTGGTCATTTCGTCTGATCCAATATTCATTGGGAGGGTGCTATCGCTAATGGACCTGTCAGACAAAAGCCGCTCACTATAATGTTAATTTTGCAGAATCACTGTGCTTATCACTGGGTGACGAGCTGTTATAATGCACTGAAAGCATTATGGAAATAATATATAAATATGTAATCAATATAACTTATCTCTAATACAACAAGAAACTCTGTACCGCATCGGATGTCATTCCCTGGCTGTAAATGCTAGCGCTCCTAGTTTTTTCTGCGTCCTCCCTGCGTGCACATCCTGAATGTTTACAGACATGGTAATTGGTCTATAGGATTGCAAAGATTATTGTTCATTTGATACTGAGCCTTTAATTGTGCTTTATTAGGGATTTATAAAGCATATATAGTCCTTACTTTAGATTAGGTCACAAGACTAGATGAAGTTGAGTTAATAAAGCATTTAATAACATACAAATGAACTATTAGTATATGCCTGAATAATACAATATATGAATGTTGATTTGAAGAATTTATTAATCATTTACCAACTCATTCTAAATTATCTTAAAAACCCTTAACTACTCTTCAATACAAATTGTTTGTAAATAATGCGATTATTAAATAATGTGATTATTAAATAATGTGATGATTAAATATTGCATTAATTTAGTCATGAAAAATTAATCATTAACAAAGTATGAAAGTACAATTTAAATTTCACATTATAAATGTGCTTATGTCAAGAATACAGCATCTGTATCTGCAGTTATAAACTGCTGACTAACGTCTTTAAATGTAGAGTTAATGCTTAATAGAGTTAGCTCCTACAAATATCTAGGTATTTGTATTGATGAGCGATTAGCCTTTGATATACACATTGACAAGTTATTGAAAAAGCTTAGGCCAAAATTAGGATTCTTATACCGGTCAAAAATTTGTTTTCCCTATAAGGCCCGTAAGAAATTAATAATAGAGAGTACATTTTTGTCTGTAATTAATTATGGTGATCATCTATACTGTATATGCATTCTGTTTATCATGCAGCAACATGCTTCGTCACCGGCGCAGACTCACAGACGCATCACTGTATTTTGTACGATTCCTTAGACTGGTTATCTTTATATCAAACAAGAAAATTACATTTGTATTCATTTATTTTAAAGGCTCTCCTAGGTAGATTACCATCCTATCTTTCTAATTTGTTAACATTTCACATAAATAACCAACACACTCGATCTGGTTCCTGTATTTGTTTAACAGGCCCAAGGGTATTGGCAGAACTTGGCTGACATGCTTTTTCCTTTTATGCTCGGAATGACCTGCAAAATCAGCTCAATCTTGACACACCTCTGACTCTGAGTAAATATCGTCTGTACAACGTCTTAAAGGACACTTGTAATTGTTTTTTATGATCTGATCTTTTTATGAATGGTGATTTTGTGGTATTGTTTTTGTCATTTTATGTTAGACTTTATGCACTGCCTGCTATCTTGACCAGGTTTCACTGAAAGAAGAGACAGTACTGTCTCAATGTGATCTCCTGGCTTATTAAAGGAAAAATAATAATGACAAATAATGAATTCACAATTTGCTAATGCTTAATGGATGATTCATAGTGTGTAGTTATTATAAAGGGTTACCGATTAATGTTATATGAAAGGTTTGTCTGCCTGTTCTTTGTTTGCAAAAACCATAATAATGATTATTTTGGCCTGATATTTTAGTCTCGAGCTGTACATAAAGCACGTTGTTAGCAGAGCGAGGGCATTATTTCTTTAAGCAGGTCTTCAGGGAAACACTAATGC
>NC_079448.1:55917338-55989838 GCF_903798145.1 Danio aesculapii | reverse complement strand
TTACTCCACAAAGTCAGTAAGTCTATGTGCATGCTCTCTGATTCAAACCTGGCAGGTGGAGCAGATGAGAGCAACCAGTGATTTCCTCACACAGACTGATGTGATTTTACAAGGTAAGTTACATTATTTGTTTATTGTCTGTAGTCTGTTATTGTCTTACCTGTCTGTAGTTTTGGTGGTAAAGAGATTGCATGGTGTTATTTGAGCGAGTTTGCTAAAGATTCGATTAGCATAAGCATATTAGCAAGTGACATCTGTGTCTAAAACAACTGTGTCGCATTCTAACTATAATCTACAGAGAAGTAAAAGCTACAGTGAACTTAAAGATGCTTTCTTATGAATACGAGTGTCCAAGCATAGCAGTAAATTGCAAGAAGGACATAATTAACCGAACATTAAAGCCCGTGCTGTCTGCACTATAAATACGAGTTTTCTTAGATTGGACAGCCTCAGAACTCATTTGAACCAGGATGATAAGTTACCTGAGCCCTGAGAGGCCAAAACATGATGTAGAAAGATGTATTACATTAACATTAACATATGCAAATATACTCCTTGTTAAACTATAGTGATATATATTCTAGTAACATTACCAACCCAGGCTCATTCTGAAAACGTAGTCCCGTGGACGTTTCTGGAGACCGCGAATTATGTAGCCGGAGGTACGTATGGCTGCATTTCATTTTTTAAGCGAACGCTACAGGGCGGTATGACAACTTCCTTTTCGCACTCACCGGCTGACCGCTTACCTCCATGTGGAGGGCTTTCCTGCTGCAACCAGTTTGTCCAGTTAGCTCGTCGTGTACGTCGGCGGACTTGAGACACAGAGAAGAGCTGACCACGACGACGACTGGGTTCAAGAGCGGTTCCAGAAATCAGGTAAGACTAAAACAGAATCCAAAAAATAAAGTGAACGAGTTCATAACAGGGTGAGAATGTGGTAAAATCCGAAACGTGGTAAAAAATCAGACGGGGGCTTTTCTTTTTCTGGGCGGCTTTTGTAAATTGTTGGTTGGGTTTAGGGAAGTAAGTGGGCAGGCGGGTCAATGGGTAAAACTGGTTGGGTTTAGGGAAGGAGGAGGAGGGTGCGTCAGCCGATAAGCCGGTCACCCAGTCAATCATTCAGTCAGTCAGACAGACAGATGGTCGTTTGACAGCGGCCTCTGGTGGGTTTACAGAGCAGCGCGGGTGCGAACGGCACTCAGCGAGAGATGTTCGAGATGCAAAAGAAGACTCTCGTGGATTCGCGAAAACAAAAACTGCAAAACTACGCACCTCCCGGGACGTATTTCTCGGTCTCCAGAAACGTCCACGGGACTATGTTTTCAGAATGAGCCTGGGTTGCACATTACTGAGTATGTTCAGGCAGCCTCTATACCTGTGAACATTTATTGCTGAGTCCAAAATAAACTAATTGATCAAATTTTAAATCAGTAATATCATGATATGTTCATTCAGTTTTGTAAATTTAACATTTCTCATATGATCAACAGATTGCTCTCACCGTTCAACCTCATGCAAGGTAAGTTGGATAACACATTTATATAGATATACTAATGTATTCAACATGTATATGTGTGTGTGGTTGGCAAAAAAGTTGCACAACCTGGTTGGCACAACCTCCCTGTAGCCAACCTTTCTGCTAAAACTGGGCCGCTTTCACTCAGCCAGGTAAATGTATATATGGCACATCCAATTTCCAGCTGCCTAATTCCTGACTTATTAGATAGTGTAGATGTACAGTAGATGGAGATTTACACTGTTACTGGTTAATGACCACAGAAATGTACTTCTGTTTTAATCAGCAAGTTGAAGACAAGTGAGATGCTGTGATCTGCTGTCTGCTTTCCTACCTGGGAGAATCATCTCAGGAGCTCATTGAAGACCACCAGGTACATTAAAATGTCTGAATATTTTAATTGTAATCTGATTATAAGTCATAATCGTTTTATTAAATGGAGTTATTAACCAATAAAATGCAGTATTTTACACTAACACATCTGGGTTTTTTTTCTCGCTGTTGATTGTAATGCATTAACTAGCAAAATAACCAATAAAATGCAGTATTTTAAGCTAATATTAACTAACACATCTGTTTTCCCCCCCACTGCTGATTGTAATGCGTTAACTAGCAAAACTTGACAAACCTTTATTGCAGTACACAGTTGAAGTTGAAATTATTCGCCCTCCTTTAAAATGTTTTATTCTTTTTCAATTATTTCCAAAATGGGGGAAACGCAGAGGCGCAGTATGTAGCGCTGTCGCCTCACAGCAAGAAGGTCGCTGATTCGAGCCTCGGCTGGGTCAGTTGGTGTTTCAGTGTGGAGTTTGCATGTTCTCCTTGCGTTCGTGTGGGTTTCCTCCAGGTGCTCCACAATCCAAACACATGTGGTACAGGTGAGTTGGGTAGGCTAAATTGTCCGTAGTATATGAGTGTGTGAATAAGTGTGTATGGATGTTTCCTAGTGATGGGTTGCGGCTGGAAGGGCATCCGCTGCTTAAAACATATGCTGGGTAAGTTGACGATTCATTCTGCTGTGGCGACCACGGATTAATAAAGGGACCAAGCCGAAAAGAAAATTAATATTTCCAAAATTATGTTTACAGAGCAAGGAATTTTGCACAGTATTTCCTATAATATTTTTGTTTTCTGGAGAAAGTTTTATTCATTTTAGTTTGGCTGGAATAAAAGCAGTTTTAAGCATATTTTGGCCCCTTTTTTACATACAGACGACTGTTATACGACATGCCTATTTATCCTAATGAACCTAATTTATCCAGTTAAGCAACCCAGGCTCATTCTGAAAACGTACCTCCACGGACGTTTCTGGAGACCGCGAAATACGTCCCGGCGGCACGTTTTTCTGCAGTTTTTGTTTTCGCGAATCCGCCAGAGGTCGCTGTGTACGCTTTTCAAGATCTCAAATTTCCCTCGCGAGTGCCATTCCTGCCTGCTGTTCTCGCGTAAACCCACCAGAGGCCGCTGTCGACTCACTTTTGGACAGACTTTCTGACTGACTGAGCGAACGATCGGCTGACCCACCCTCCCCCTTCCCTAAACCCAACCAATTTTATCGATTGACCCGCCCACCCGCTTCCCTAAACCCAACCAACACGTTTCAAAAGCAATCAAAAGCAAATAAAAAGCAAATAAAAGCCCTTGTCTGATTTTTTTACCACGTTTTTTAGATTTTACCACATTCTCACCCTGCTATTCACTTGTTTGTTTTATATTTTGGATTCTGTTTTTGTCTTACCTGCTTTCTGGAACCGCTCTTCACCGGACTCGAACCCCCGTCTTTGTGGTCAACTCCTCACAGCATCTCAAGTCCACCGACGTACGTGGCGCGCTAATGGGACAAACTGGTTGCAACCAGAATGCCGTCCATACGGAGGTAAGCAGTCGGTCAAGCAGTCAGTCAATCGGCGAAAAGGAATGGCGTCACACCGCCCTGTAGCGTTCGTTTAAAAAAATGAAATGCAGCCATACGTACCTCCGCCTACCTAATTAGCTGTCTCCAGAAACGTCCGCAGGGCTACGTTTTCACAATGAGCCTGTGTTGCAGTGAAGCCTTTAAATGTCAGTTTAAGCTGAATACTAGTGTCCTGAAGAATATCTAGTCTAATATTATTTACTGTCATTGTGACAAAGAGAAAATAAATCAGTTATTAGAAATGGGTAAATAACACTAATATGTTTAGAAGTGTGTTAGAAAAAAGTCCTAGAAATCTAACAGGAGGGTGAATGATTTTGACTTTATCTGTATTCTGCGATATGAATGTAATTTCACAAGATGACTCAATTTGGAAAAAGATCATAATGTTATGTTGATGACTGCAGAGTGCTTCTGCAAATAAAATAATTAACAAAAATTATACTGAGTAAAAGCACAGATCAAAACAATAGAACAAAGATAAAAATGAAACAAACAGTGGTGTTTTCTGTGGAGTTTACCAGTATTGACGTACAGAAATTCAATAATCAAATGTAAAATAACACTGTAGACTCTTTGTTGTATACATAATGAAACACAATTACGCTTTGTTAAAGCAGCAAAACTTGATCATTTCTTGTGTCCAAATGGTTTAAATGAGCTTGAATCGACAGCCTGAAAACATGCAAATTAAAGACCTGTGCTTCATAATTTGTTTTCAATACCAACTGGACATTAAGTGAAATATAATGGAAATAAAAAAAATATATTTGACATTATTATTTTCCTGCATAGCCTGCTGGGCATGATCATGCATTCACAATGGTATGATCCATTATAGGGGTGGTCAAATGTATATTTCATCGGTTCTATTATTATTATTATTATTATTATTATTATTATTATTATTATTATTATTAAAGATATTTTGCTAAAGCTAAATAGGTTCCACCATTTAAACAACAGACCATCTCTACATCTAATTTTGATGTCCTTCAGGGCTTAATTAGAGGGTTTAAACTCCCCTATAAGTGGTACGATCCTCAATAATGGAGCTCTGTTCTGTTCTTTATGGTTATACATGACTTGTGCTTTCATTCAGAAATTAATTATTGAGCATTTGAGCTCAAGTGCAATTGAGTAAATTGGCCCCTTGAAGATTTTTGGACAATTATAATATATAAGACACTCATTGCATTAAATGCAATTGTAAGCCAAGATGTGTTGTTAACAGAATACAAGAAGTTAATTGTTATATAATGCTGTTTGTTACTTTGAACATTATAATTATTGTTTAATGAGTATTTGGATAATTTGCTGGAACTCCTGCGGTCTGTTTTATGACCTTTAGCTCTGTAGTTTTAACAGTGAAGCTGTTTTTCAAGCATGTTTTGTTTGCAAATGAAACTTTTTTTGTTGTAGTTGTCATAAAGGTTCAGATGCATGTATTTGAAGACAAAATTATTACAGCTCTCACTGTCCCAATGCATTTTAAACAATAATTTTAATAATTAAAATAACTAATATCTGATTTCTTTTCTCTTTACCATGATGACAGCACAGATATTTGACCAGACATTTTTCAAGATACTAGTATTCAGCTTAAAGTGACATTTAAAGGCTTATTTAGCTTCATTAAGCAAGTTATTGGACAGCTGTGGTTTGTTCTGCAGACAATCAAAAATAATCATTTCTTAATGGGCTAATAATATTGACCACAGCAGTTTTGACTTTTTATTTTCCTCCAGCCAAACTAAAAGAGATAAGTCTTTCTTCAGAAGTAAAATATAATACAAAATACTGTCATTTTTTATTTATTTATTCATATTATTCATTAGTATTCATTTGATGGGCATGTGTTTTGAAATGTTAATTTGTCTTTTTTCATATGATATAAAATTTTATTGCAATGTAACTTTTGATCAATTTAATGCACTCTTACTGAGAATAAATGATTTTTGTAGAGTTTGCATTTATCTTTAACGTTGTTAACAGTAGGTTTTCTTAGTTTATATAGTGAATGATCGTAAATTGACTTTCCCAGAATTCCCTGCATGACACTTCATTTTTAGATGTTTTTTTCCACATCAGTGATGTACATTAGAGATCTGATGTTGAAAAATAATGTTTATTGCATTACTTGTTCACTATAAAATTGGCTAGGATTTTAACATGACTTGTCTGTTCAAACATACTATTTTTTAAATATTGTAGTTTTTTATTTAGTTATTTTATTTAGTTTGAATTTTAAAGTTACACTGTTAAAAAGGCAGTGATTTCTAACAGCAAAGATATTCTATGGTAAAAATTGGTCATTTTTAAATATATATTTAAATTTTTTGAATATTTATTGTTTAAATTGAAAAGCTACACTGTTAAAAAAGTCAGTGATTGTAATAAGAAAAACTGCAAAAATTCTACAGTAAAAACTGTGGAAAAACTGTAAAAATTATACAGTCAAAAACTGTACAATCTCTACTGTAAAAACTGTAAAAGTTCTACAGTAACAAACTGTAAAAAATCTACAGTAAACTCTGAAAACTTTAAAAATTCTACTGTTAAAAACTGTAAGCATTCAACTGTAAAAACAGAAAAACTGTAAAAATTCTACAGTAAATACAAAAAACTGTAAAAGTTAATTAATAAAAACTGTAAAAATTCTACTGTTAAAAAACAAAAAATCTACATTAAAAAATGAAAAACTGTAAAAACTTTATTGTGAAAAAATTTAAAAATTATACAGTAAAATTGTAAAAACTGTTAAACATGTACAGTAAAAACCGTAAAACAAACAGTAAAAAAACAAGAAAATCTGTAAAAACTGTAAAATTTTACTGTGAAAAAAACCTGTAAAAATTCTGCAGTAAAAACTGTGAACAACTACAAAATCTGCAGTAAAAACTAAACAAAATGTAAAAAATATACTGTAAAAAACTTCAAAAATTCTACAGTAAAAACTGAAAAACTGTAAAATTTTACTTTGAAAAAAACCTGTAAAAGTTCTGCAGTAAAAACTTTGAAAAACTACAAAATCTGCAGTAAAAACTAAACAAAATGTAAAACATATACTGTAGAAAAAAATGTAAAAATTCTACTGTAAAAACTGAAAAACTACAAATTCTGCAGTAAAAACTGTAAAACAAAATGTAAAACATATACTGTGAAAAACTGCAAAAATTCTACAGTAAAAACTAAAAAACTGTAAAATTTTACTGTGTAAAAACTGTCAAACTAAATGTAAAACATATACTGTGAAAAACTGCAAAAATTCTACAGTAAAAATTGAAAAACTGTAAAATTTTACTGTGAAAAAAATGTAAAAATTCTACAGTAAAAACTGAAAAACTACAAATTCTGCAGTAAAAACTGTAAAACAAAATGTAAAACATAGACTGTGAAAAACTGCAAAAATTCTACAGTAAAAACTGAAAAACTGTGAAATTTTACTGTGTAAAAATTTTGTTTAAAAGCTACACTGTAAAAAATGCAGTGATTTTATCAGTAAAGAAATGTAAAAATTCTACATAATTTAGTAGTTTTATGCAATGTCCAATGTCATTTTGATCAACTTAATGCACTCTTACTGTGTATAAAGTATGATTAGTGGAGTTTCCATCATCGATCATCTCTTATTTTTAATTGATCTTTCAGATGTGCCTCCCTGATCCAGTCCGACATACTTTAATGAGCCAGAGTTTTATAATATATGCTTTTATTATTTGTGTTGAGACGTTTTCTCCCTCTTCTTCACATCCGCTTTAATGTGGACTTGTATAATTACGTGAATAATTTACCTGAGCAAACTTTTTTACTGCGTAATGACCTTTAAGAGACACGCGGCATTTGTTGTGCTACGTCTGCTAGCATGACACTGATGCCGCTGGAAAAAATGGCAAGAAAAAGCAGAACGGATAGATCTTTTTAATGGAATTTAGCAATAGGTCTCTGGTGTGCTCATTAGGATGACCAGTTTGACTTATTTTACAGCCATTTGTAATTAGTATCTGTGAGAGTTATTGCCGTAATCAGCCTAGCGTTGCTCCTGACTTCCTTTGTTAGCCATTAACTTTGCTGTTTTTTACTTGCTGTGTGAAGGCGGCCATTCGTTAGCGGCAGCCGGAGTAAAACTAATAAAACTGTACGGTTCCTAAAGGAGAGCTTTCATCATTTCACAGATATGAGATTTTTCTCCAGCTCCAAAAGCAGGCCTGACAGGACCACAGCGCTGGACCGGCAGCTCAAAGAGTGAGTGTTTAACATAAATAAAGCAGAGATTTTGTGTTTGTGTTTACTAGTTCAGTCTGTCAGCTGACAGGAGTGGGTGGAGCCTCAGTCTGAGCAGGTCATGTGACCCGTCAATCACAATGCTATTCAATGTATATAAGCTCTTTTCTGCAAATAACTGTGGGTAAATGATTAGTAATAAGCTGCATTAAAAAACTGTTTCCTTAATGTACGGTAAATAATCAGACATTGGCTTTCCTGCATGAAACTTCAGTTTTTATATTTTATAGACATTTGATTTAACAGTAAAAAAATGTAATAAATTATAATAAATGAAAAGCTACAGTGAAAATCTGTAAGTTTTCCCAATATACGGTAAATAACCATAAACTGATGAAACTTTTTATATTTTTCGTTGATTTTTGTTGATTCTTTTTAGTTTTTCTTTTTTTTTTATCATTGATGCATATTAGAGTGGGCGGAGCCTCGTCCTCAGCAGGTCACATGACCCGTCAATCACAGCACTATTCACAGTATAAAAAATTTTTCTGCAAAGAATTATGGGTAAATGATTAGGAATAACAAATGGCACACTTGCTTTAACAAAACGTTCACCGTAAAAAATTGCTGTAATTTAACAGTAAAAACAGAAAAAATGATAATAATAAACAAAAAGCTACGGTAAAAAAGTGTTTCCTTAATATACGGTAAATAACCGTACATTGGCTTTCCCAAAATACCCTGCGCAACACCTCAGTTTTTATGTTATTTGTTGACATTTTGTTGATTCTTTTTAGCTTTTTTATCATTGATATATATTAGAGTGGGCGGAGCCTTGTTCTCAGCAGGTCACATGACCCGTCAACCACAGCGATATTCACAGAATAGACCTTTTTCTTGGCTGCTGCATGGAGGGTGCCATAGCGAGCAGCGTCATCCGGTAGAATGTTTAGAACTTCCGTTTACGGCGTTTACAACCGGTAAACCGCTCCGTAAATGGGTTTCAATAGCGTTTAGAGTGTATTACGGAGTGTTTTTGTGACACACAACTTTAAAAGGTGTGTGTTAAAGCCGTTATAATCTGTCAGATGTGGTTCAAGCGCGAGAGAAAATCGTTCTCCTAGTTTATGTGTCTGACGTCAGAAATACAGTGTGTGTGTGTGTGTGTGTGTTCCCGACCTGTCAGCTGTTAGCTCAGAGGCTCGTCAATGCATCGCAATACTTCACTGCATTATAGAGCAAACCAGATTACTGGCATGCAACTTAACAAGTATACAAGTCATGCAGTTTACAAAAATGACCAATAAAAGTCCGTTATTGATACTCTGCTGGCTGATCTGCATGTTAATTCTAATCGTGAGCCGTTTGTGTTTCATTTAGTGTGTTGTATTTACCACGGTTTGTGTTTTTCTGTCATTTCAAAATGTTAATTTATTTTAACTTTGTCACAGTTATTAAATCAGTGTAGTGGGACAGTACAGTAGGCTATGTGTGTGTGTGTCAAACATTAATGAACTACATTTGTTTGGGTTGGTTAAATGTTTGAAAGAAAGAGAAAATGTTGACTTTAGCGATGATGAGGCTTCATTTAAACAGCAGAAGATGGCGTCTGACAGCAAGGGGAAAATGCCTCACAGCAGTTGTTTTTCATCCTATTAGATCACATTTATTAAATGCTCAGTCCAGGAGGTGGCGCTGATCGACAACAGGATTAGTTTAAAGATGATAAAAGCAGGTAAAATAGATTAAAACTATCGTTTCAAAGCTGTCCAAATGACACCATTTACACACATCAGCTGCCGACCGGAAGTTCTTAGCATTCTCTTTGCGCATACACGCAAAGCATAATGGGTAATTTTGCGTTCCAAGAAAAAGGTCTATAAGCTCTATTCGGCAAATAATTATGAGTAGATGATTAGGTATAACAATTGGAACACTCTAAAAAATCTAGATTGTTTTAACACAACATTCACAATAAACAAAATGGCTGTGATTTAACAGTAAAAACTGTAATAAATAAATAAATTGTAACGAACAAACATTACATGCTTTAATTATTGTTTTAGTTATTTGTGATGTCAGAAACAGTGGTTGCAATATTACTACGGGCCACTAGGCTGCACTAGAGGGGAGTGATATCTGGATATATTCCAGGTCACCATAGAGTAAGTGAGTTGTGTTTGGTAGAGGGAACCACATGGTGAACTAAGGCTACCGACCCACTCTGCTTCTGACATTTCTCTGAGAACATTATTGTTGCTGCTTAATTGTGAGTATTGAATAAGTTTTAAGTTTGAGAATATTTTCGATATTTAGTTGTGATTTGCCCTATGTTTATTTTTTATGTAGACAGGACCTGTTGTCCTGGAGGGTTTCAGATAGTGGTGGGCAAAGCGAGGCTTCGTGAAACTGAAACAGTTGAAGCAAATGTGTCGAAGCTTCGAAACGTTTCGAAACCCCACTCTACAGTGATGCCTAGTGGTCATTTTTTATGTATTGCACTGGAACAGTTTCAGCAAAGAACAGTTGAGTAGATTGAGGTATTAAACCCCACTTTGTATGCTCGAATCTGCAAGTGATATAGTGGAGTGGTTAGGGTTCCTGACTACCATGTGGGGATTGTTGGTTCGAATCCAGGCTGATACAGTTATTTTGAAATGCTTTAATATCAGTTCGAGATGCTTTGTTTGTGTATCGTTTTGTTTCAATGTTGGTCTGACGTCGGAATAAACACTGTGAATAAATATAGCTTGTTTCGGTCACAAAACAGGGTTGTTGCTAGATCAGAAACAGTTGTGGACAGAAGTTAACAAGAATTATTTATATTATTCATTAAATTTCTCATTTATTGTATTTTATTGACGTCTACCACAACTCTAAACCCAACCATCACAGTACTGTACAATATTAATTATTGTTTTACAGTTACAAAAATGATGCTAAATTGATAGAGTATCTGCAGCTGTATCATATCTAGACTACACCATAAACAGTAACATGATTAAAATACATAAAATCACGATTTTGGAGTATTTGTACAAGTCGGGATTCGAACCCAAAAGTCAAATGAAGTCTGTAACAATATGCACACGCACAGTCCACTTGGCCATATGTGACAAAAGCTTGAGTTTGACCCTATCCGTCAAATGCAGATTCTCCAAGTCTCGAAACGCTTCTGAACTGATCGATGCTTTGAATCGCTTTAGTCACGTGACCAGGTGTTTCGAAACACTTTAGTCACGTGACCTGGGTGTTTCGGATCATGCTTCGGTACAGTGTTTCGAAACACTTGCGCTTCGGGATCTCGACACTGTGTTGAAACGTCAGTTTCACGTCAGCCATCCCTAGTTTCAGATGTGGTAATTGAAACTTTCATTGTACTTCGTTGAGTGGGTTTCAGCAATCTTTATGCTCAACATCGGCGAGTGAACTGTATGCTTAGACTTGGAATGACGGTCAGTGACTCTTAAATTCCTCATTGTGCTATCGTTTTCCCAGAGTGAGGAAGTGGATATCATTGCATCGGACTCAAAAACAATCTGTACAACATTCACCTCACCAGCTACTTCATTTAAACAGACTGTGTACTTTCAATGACTACTTAGTTCTGTATATTGAATGCTTTTGTTTGTATGGGCTATATTTACATGTAGAGAAAGTAAACAAGAAGAAAAACAAACAGGCTTGTGAACTTTTAAAATTTCAGTATGTGTGAAATAAAAATTCTGTGAACTCCCTCAGTGTAACACCTTGCATACATAGAGGAGGTGTTACAAAATGCAAACTTACAGTAAAGATCTGTAAGTTTGCTTAACATGCGGTAACCATAAATGGACTCTCCCAGAATTCCCTGCAGGAAATTTTAGTTTTTATGTTTTTTGTAGATTTTTTTTTGTTGATTCTTTTAATTTTTTTATTTATTTATTTATTTATTTTTTTTATCATTGATGCATATTAGATTGGGCGGAGCCTTGTTCTAGGCAGGTCACATGACCCATCAATCACAGCAGTATTCACTGTATATAAGCTCTTTTCTGTAAATAATTATGGGTAAATGAAGGGCTGTTTCAGCACATTTACTGTAAAAATGCCAGTAAACTGTTTATTTTATATATACAGTAAATAACCATAAATTGGCTTCGCCAGAATTCCCTGGATGACTCTTCACTTTTTAATTTTTTTTTGTTGATATTGATTCTTTTTAGGGGTTTTTATGTATATTAGAGTGGGCGGAGCCTTGTCCTCAGCAGGTCACATGACCTGTCAGTCACAGCACTATTCACAGTATTTAAGCTCTTTTCTGCAAATAATTGTATGTAAATGATTAGCAATAATCTACAGTAAAACAAATGTATGTTTCCTTAATATATTGTACAGTAAATAACCCTAAATTGACTTTCCCAGAACTGCAGTTTTGATGTTGATTATTTTTAGTTTTTTTTATGTATATTAGAGTGGGCGGAGCTGTTCTGAGCAAGACAAGGCAAGTTTATTTATACACAGTGGCAATTCAAAGTGCTTTACATAAACAAGAACAAAAGAAACAAGTATAAGAAAATAAAAACAACAAAGATTAAGAATGGTTAAAAACTGATTAAGCTTAAAATGTGTTAAACAGGTCATAAAAGAATAATAAAAAAAGAAAAGCAACACATAGTAGTGTGATGTGTGGGCTATAGCACAGTGCTCATTCAGTAAAGGCACAGCTAAACTGATGTGTTTTCAGTCTTGATGTGAATGTGCCTAATGTTGGAGCACATCTGATCATTTCTGGAAGCTGATTCCAGCAGTAGGGGGCGCTATTAGTAGCTGAAAGCCGATTAACCCTGCTTTGACTGAACTCTTGGAGTTTATATGATCCTAAAGATCTGAGAGATCTGTTAGGTTTGTATTCAGTGAGCATATCTGTAATGTATTGAAGTCCTAGGCCATTCAGTGATTTATAGACCAGTAATAATACTTTAAAATCTATTCTGAATGTAACTGGGAGCCAGTGTAAAGACCTGAGGATAGTTGTGATGTGCTCTGATTTCCTGGTTCTGGTCAGAATTCTGGCCGCAGCGTTCTGGATGAGCTGCAACTGTCTGACTGTCTTTTTGGGAAGGCCAGTGAGGAGGCTGTTACAGTAATCCACCCTGCTGCTGATAAAAGCATGAACAAGTTTCTTTCTGGAAACAAAGCATCTGATTCCTGTGATGTTTTTGAGATGATAGTATGCTGATTTACTAACTGCTCTGACATGACTACTGATACTCAGATCTGACTCCAGAGTCACACCAAGACTCTTGACCTTATGTTTTGCTGTTTGAGCTGATCACATGATCCATCAATCACACACAAAAAAATGAGCTCACTGTAAAAAATGGCAGTAATTTTAACAGTAAAATCTGTCAATTATGATAATGAAAATTATACAAATGAAGACAATTATTGTGATTAGGAAAATTAGGATGATGAAGAAAATGATGATGATGATGATGATGATATGATTAAGGATAATTGATTATTCTGACTATTCCTACAAATACACTTGTGCAACTTAAGTCTGTTTTTGTGCTCCAGAATCACATATAACAAGTAAATTCCAGTTACTTTGCATCATCGAGCAGCTGTTTAGTATGGCTAAAAGAGAATGAGTCCGGAAGATTTCCTGACACACCTAAGTTACAATGGCCTCATTTATTTTTATAATATATAACTTTTTGCATGAAAAATAAGTTGAATAAGAAGAGATCAGCAATGGAGCCGGAGATTTATTCAGATTTGTGTTCCAGAATTATATATATGGACAAAAATAGCAGTTACTTTGCATCATCGAGCAGCTGTTTAATAATGCTAAAAATGAATGGTGGTAAATGAGACTGGAAGATTTCTTGACATACTTTATTTGCCTTATTTCTTAATAGTTTTATTTGTATATTTATGTTTTGCATGAAGAATGGATAAGGAGAGATCAGGAACAAATGCTGGAGATGCCTGTTGAGATATTACAAATAATAAGTAAATTCCAGTTACTTTGCATCATCGAGCAGCTGTTTAGTATGGCTAAAAATGAATGGCAGTGAATGAGACCAGAAGATTCATTGACACACCTAAGTTACAATGGCCTTTGTTTTTTAATATATAAATGTTTTGCATGAAAAATAAGTCGGATAAGAAGAGATCAGGAATAGTGCAGGAGATTTGTGCTCCAAAATTACTTTGAATAAAAAATGAATGGAAGTAAATGAGAACGGAAGATTTCCTGACATACTTTATCAGAATCAGAATCAGAATCAGAAAGAGCTTTATTGCCAGGTATGTTCACACATATTCACATTGTTCACACATTGTTCACACATGCCTTATTTATTTAAAGGTTTGTTTTGTTTATTTATATTTTGCATGGAAAAATACAGTGGATAAGAAGAGATCGGGTATAGTGCTGGATATGTGTAGAGATTTTACATATAATAAGAAAATAGCAGTCACTTTGCATCATCAAACAGCTGTTTAGTATGGCTAAAAGTGAATGAGACCAGAATATTCATTGACACATTGAGTTACAATGGCCTCATTTTTATATTAATTTTTAATTGACTATTTTCTTGCATGACAAATACAGTGGATAAGAAGAGAAAAGCAAAGGTGCAGGAGATGTGTTCAGATTTGTGTTCCACAATCATATATAATAAGAAAATAGCAGTTACTTTGCATCATCGAGCAGCTGTTTAATATGGCTAAAAATGAATGGAAGATTTGTTGACACGTTTAAGTTACAATGGCCTTTTTTTACATTTATTTTTCATTTATTCATGTTTTGCATGAAACATAAAGTGGATAAGAAGAGATTAGAAATAGTGCTGGAAATATGTAGAGATTTTACATATAATAAGAAAATTCCAGTTACTTTGCATCATCAAGCAGCTGTTTAGTATGGCTAAAAATGAATGTAAGTCAATGAGACCAGAAGATTCCTTGACGCACTTAAGTTACAATGGCCTCTGTTTTTTAATATATACAATTTTTGCATGAAAAATAAGTCGGATAAAGAGATCAGCAACAGTGCAGGAGATGTGTTCAGATTTGTTCTTCAGAATCAAATAGAATATGCCAGTTACTTTGAATGCTTAAAAATGAATAGGAGTGAAAAAGACAAGATGATTTCTTGACATGCCTTATTTCTTTAAATGTTTTACTTGTATATTTATTTTTTGCATGACAAATAAGGTGGAAAAGGAGAGATCGGGAACAAGTGCTGGATATGTGTTTGAGATTTTACATATAATAAGTAAATTCCAGTTACTTTGCATCATCGAGCAGCTGTTTTGTATGGCTAAAAGAGAATGAGCTGGTAAGATTTCTTGACACACCTAAGCTACAATGGCCTCATTTTTTTATTTGGCTTTAATATATAAATTTTTTGCAAGAAAAATACAGCGGATAAGAAGAGCCCAGGAATAGTGCACATCATTCTCCATCAGTCTTTGAGTTCACGCCTGCTCCTTTTATTTCTCGCGCCTTTAGTGCCCAGCTAATGGCTTATTTATTACTTCCATACTTTATAAAGAGGATCCTGTGTGGCCTAATTAAGGGCCGACCTTCTTTGGAATTCTATGATAATTATGGGGCTCCGTTGTTTTAATATTAGCCCTTGCCAGGCTGCAGCGCTCATTGGTTCTCTTGGGGTGTTTTTTTTTTTACGGCCGCTTTCAGGAAGGCCAGACGGATGGATCTCAACGGCAGTCAATGTTTATACGGCTGCGCTGGAGCTCCAGTCATCTCAAATCTCCTGTTTCAAAAGTCCTTCAACAATCTGCTTGAGCTGAAATATAGATGAGAGTTTTATCAGTGAGTTTGCGGAGCATCGGCTGTCTGTAAACATGCAGAATGACCTGGCAGGATCTCCAGAGACCACACACCGCTGTGTATATGGGAGATTTCACTCACACACACTCATGCATATGTAACGCGCTGAAGCTGCTGTGGGAAACTTTCTCTTTCTGCATGTGTGTTTAGTTATGGTGGAGTTAAATAGATGCAATTATATACTGCAGGAGCTGTGCTGGATACTTGATTCTGATTGGCTGATGAGAATTCTTAGCGTGACGATATTTTCAGATAAAGGCAAGGGTGAAAATGATGATGATGATGAAGATACAAATAGATGAAGATAAAAAGTATGATGATGATGATGATAAAGGTGAAATGTGTTGAAGATGATGATGATGATGAAGATGCAAATAGATGAAGATAAAAAGTATGATGATGATGATGATGATAAAGGTGAAATGTGTTGAAGATGATGAGGATGATGATGATGATGAAGATGCAAATAGATGAAGATAAAAAGTATGATGATGATGATGATGATAAAGGTGAAATGTGTTGAAGATGATGAGGATGATGATGATGATGAAGATGCAAATAGATGAAGATAAAAAGTATGATGATGATGATGATGATGATGAAGATGCAAATAGATGAAGATAAAAAGTATGATGATGATGATGATGATGATGATGAAGATGCAAATAGATGAAGATAAAAAGTATGATGATGATGATGATGATAAAGGTGAAATGTGTTGAAGATGATGAGGATGATGATGATGATGAAGATGCAAATAGATGAAGATAAAAAGTATGATGATGATGATGATGATAAAGGTGAAATGTGTTGAAGATGATGAGGATGATGATGATGATGATGATGATGATGAAGATGCAATTAGATGAAGATAAAAAGTATGATGATGATGATGATAAAGATGAAATGTGTTGAAGATGATGAGGATGATGATGATGATGATGATGATTTAGCTTGAAGATTGACAATTATCATGAGGAAAATTATGATGAAGACAGATAAAGATGAAGATGAAATATATTATGGTGATGATTATGATGATGATGATCTTGTTATGAGATTTTGAAATTATGATGACAAAAATTATGAAGATGCTGAAAATTATAATGAGGATGAAGAATAAAAAGTATGCTGAAGATTATGAGGAGGCTGAAAGTTCAATGAGGATGGGAATGATGACAAAAAATGATGATGATGATGATGATGATGATGATGAAAGATGATGAAGAAGATGAAAATGATTATGAAAATTATGAAGATAAAAATGATGATGAAGATGACAGAAACTTATGATGATGAAGATTTTGATGCTGTTGAAAATTACGATGATAATTAAAATTACGATGAAGATGAAAATGATGATAGAATTAACAAAATAATGAAGATGAAATAAATTATGTTGACGGTATGAAGATGATGATGATGATGATGTAGATTATGACGATGATGAAAATTTATGAAGATGAAGAAAATGATGTTGAAAATAATGATGAAGTTGATGGAACTAATGAAGAAATAAATTATAATGATGATGATGAAAATGGTGATGAAGATGAGAGAAACATGATGATGAAGATTATGATGATGTTGAAAATTCTGATGAAGATAATGAAGAAACTTATGATGATGAAGATAATGATGATGTGGAAGATTATAATGATAATGAAAATGATGATGATGATGATGATGATGATGATGATGATGATGGAAAAATGATGAAATAAATTAGAAGGTTGATGGGAATGAAGCTGAAAATGATGATGATGATGATGATGAAGATGAGGATGATGATAAAAAAGGATGATGAAGAAAAATGATAATGAAGATTATGAGGATGGGGATGATGATGATGATGATGATGATGCAGAAAATGAGGATGGGATGATGATGATGATGATGATGATGATAATGAAGAAGAAAATGAGGATGATGATGATGATGATAATGAAGAAGAAAATGAGGATGGGGATGATGATGATGAAGAAGAAAATGATGATGATGATGATGATGATGATGATGATAATGAAGAAGAAAATGAGGATGAGATGATGATGATGATGAGGATGGGATGATGTTGATGATGATGATGATGATGATGAAGAAAATGAGGATGGAGATGATGATGATGATGATGAAGAAAATGAGGATGGGATGATGATGATGATGAGGATGGGATGATGTTGATGATGATGATGATGATGATGATGAAGAAAATGAGGATGGGGATGATGATGATGATGATGATGATGAAGAAAATGAGGATGGGGATGATGATGATGATGAAGAAAATGAGGATGGGATGATGATGATGATGAGGATGGGATGATGATGATGATGAAGAAAATGAGGATGGGGATGATGATGATGATGATGATGATGATGATGAAGAAAATGAGGATGGGATGATGATGATAATGAAGAAGAAAATGAGGATGGGATGATGATGATGATGATGATGATGAAGAAAATGAGGATGAGGATGATGATGATGATGATGATGATGATGATGATGATGATGATGATGATGATGATGAAAATTATGATGATGATAAATTCTGAAGATGAAAATTATGTTGATGGTGATGATGACGATGATGATGATGATGAAAATGATAAGGAAATTATTATGATGAAGATGATGAAAATAATGAAGATTAAAAAATGATGGGATGCTGAAGATTATGATAATGCTGAAAATTTGATGTGGATGAAGATGTAAATTATAATGTTGATGATGATGATGAAAATGAAAATGATGATGATGAAAATGATGGTGATGAAGATGAGTTTATGCTCAAAGATACACTCTTAAAGTTTTACTTTAGTGCAAAATGTCAAATGAATTTGTCTTTATTCAAACGAGTAAAAGTCTGGCATGCACTTGCAGACGCATGCTTTAGTATAGGATCTTCACACAGTATCTACAGTATTTTCCACCCCAGGTGAAGTTGCTGTATCTCCGGGCTGGATGCTGCAGTTTGAGTCGTGTAACTACTTATTAACAAATAGTCTGAAATCCCAACAGGAGAAAATATGTGGAGAAAATCCTCACGTAAGCAGTGCTGCTGAGAGAGAGAGAGAGAGAGAGAGAGAGAGAGAGAGAGAGAGAGAGAGAGAGTTGTGTCATTTCCTCACATGAACCTCTCCCACAGCCAAAAACAATACATCAGAAATGTCATGTTAAATATTGTTACTGAAACTGAAGAAAGTGCTCCAAGACATCTCCGAGCGTCCAAAGAAAATGCCTGAAATATTTGCTTCAGACAGCAGGATCCACAGACCCCAAACTCACAGCAAACACTCCTGTTTAACTACAAATACAGAAACATTATGAAATCAAGACAAGCTTATCTGAGAAACAACATGATGAGAGTAATATTACTGATTTATGTCAGACAATACAAGACAAAATATCTGCAAACCTGCATCTCTCGTAAAACAAGTTTTAATTATTTAACCATATTGTACCTGATCAGATTTGACAGCGTATGCAGAAATATATACAGTTGAAGTCAGAATTATTAGCCCCCTGAATTATTCGCCCCCCTGTTTATTTTTCCCCCAATTTCTGTGTAAAGGAGAGCAGATTTCTTCAGCACATCTCTAATCATAATAGTTTTAATAACTCATCTCTAATCACTGATTTATTTCATCTTTGTCATGATGACAGCACATGATATTAGACTAGATATTCTTCAAGACACTAGTATTCAGCTTAAAGTGACATTTAAAGGCTTCACTAGGTTAATTAGGTTAACTAGGCAGGTTAGGGTAATTAGGCAAGTTATTGTATAATGGTGGTTTGTTCTGTAGACTATTGAAATAATATATAGCATAAAGGGGCTAATAATATTGACATAAAAATGGTGTTTAAAAAATTAAAAACTGCTTTTATTCTAGCCGAAATAAAACAAACAAAACTTTCTCCAGAAGAAAAAACATTATCAGACATACTGTGAACATTTCCTTGCTCTGTTAAACTAAATATTCAAAAAAGGACAAAAAATTCAATGGGGGGCTAATAATTCTGACTTCAGCTGTATAATTACTGCAAATAATGATTTTATTATATTTAAAAAGCTAGCAATTTGCAGCAATTAATGCATTTTGTTGTTGTTGTTTGTTAGTTATATGAAAAAACTAACTCCATCTCTCATAAAACAAGATTTGTATTATTCATATTATATAGTATATCATATTGATCAGCTATTTCTCATTACTGTCAATTTGGGGAAAAAAGTTTTCAGTGTTACCATGTTTTTACCATGCTATTCTCTAAAGTATTGACAGTGCATGCAGTATAAACGTACTGCATATGATGATTATTTAATAAAAAAACAGACAAAGAGAAAACAACAGTATATGCAGTAATTAAAATGACTTTAAAATATGCCTTAGTTTTAGTTTGGTCTAGTTCAGGGGTCTGGAACCTTGTTTCAGCAAGGAGCCATTTCTGAATTTTTTAATTAAATGTGTTTTTTTAAGAGCCATTGGGGGTGTGTATATAACAAAACCTTTATTTATTAATAACCAAAACCTTTATTTATTAATAACCAAAACCTTTATTTATTAATAACCAAAACCTTTATTTATTAATAACCAAAACCTTTATTTATGTTCATGTACAACTCAAAAATAAACAAATATAATGCATCACAATGTATGAGCTATGGACAATTTATAGATTTTTCTTTCTTTCTGACATCGCCACTAGTGAATGTTGTTTGAGTTTACATACGCGAGGTTACTTTAGAAATGTACGCCGCTTGCCCTTTATTGGTGTCATGATTCAAGTTAAACCACAGCATCACATATGCGCATTGGTTAAAAAGTCCTTTAATTGTAAACTGAGTTCTTATTCATTTTGCTGTAGAAAATACAAAGAAAAGGGAATTGTAATGGTATTTTTAATAGGAAACTGATTTCTAGTGATGGTTATAATTTTTTACACTTTAAAATATTATTGAAGGTTGACAGCTGGAGAGCCACATATTTTTGGTCAAAGAGCCAACCCTACCCCTGGTCTAGTTATATGAAAAACCGGCATCTCTCATTGAAACCAGATTTTATAGTTTACCATATTCTAACTGATCAGCAATCTCTCGTTAAAGAGTCAATGTGATTTTTATTTTACATTTTTAATATTACCATGCTGTCACGGTGGCACAGTGGGTAGCACAATCGTCTTATAGCAAGAAGGTCGCTGGTTCAAGCCTCGGATGGGTCAGCTGGTGTTTCTGTGTGGAGTTTGCATGTTCTCCCCGTGTTGGTGTGGGTTTCCTCCGGGTGCTCCGGTTTCCCCCACAGTCCAAACACATGCGCTATAGGGGAACTGATCAACTAAACTGGCCGTAGTGTATGAGTGTGTATGGATGTTTCCCAGTGATGGGTTGCAGCCTGAAGGGCATCCACTGTGTAAAACATATGCTGAATAAGTTGGCGGTTCGTTCCGCTGTGGTGACCCCGGATTAATAAAGGGACTAAGATGAAAAGAAAATGAATGAATGAATATTACCATGTTTTTACCATGCTATACTGTATATATTTGACAGTATATATAATGATTCTGTAATATAAAAAAAGAGACCAAGACAAAACAACAGTGTAAAATAAATGCAGCAATTAATGCATATTTTATAGTAAATTTGGTTTGGTCTAGTGGTCAAACTTTATAATACGGTTTCATTAGTTAATGTATTTACTAACATGAACTAATTATGAACAATGGTCCATGTAAACGTAGTGACTGTGAGGAATGTTGAGGTGTTTGTTCTGGAAAATGATGCAGGTTTTGTGGATGTGTGTTCTGCAGATGTGCTGCTGATCGCTGCAAATCTCTTCATTTCAGCAGCTCGTGTTGAATAAGCAGAGCTGACGTGTAGAGATGAGAATATCCACAGCTGGGTTTTACTTCTAAACTTGTACTTCTCCTGCTCTCCTTCAATGATCTTGTCATTCAAAAGTGTGTTTCCCAAACATCATCATTAGTTTACTAAGATTGCAAGATGCATGCAGTGGCTCAGTGGTTGGCACTGTGGCCTCACAGCTAGAAGGTCGCTGGTTCGAGCCCCGGCTGGGTAAGTTGCATGTCTGTGTGGAGTTTGCATGTTCTCCCTGTGTTGGTGTGGGTTTCCTCCGGGTGTTCCGGTTTCCCCCACAGTCCAAACACATGCGCTATAGGGGAACTGATCAACTAAACTGGCCGTAGTGTATGAGTGTGTGTGTGAATGAGTGTGTATGTGTGTTTCCCAGTACTGGGTTGCGGCTGGAAGGGCATCCGCTGTGTAAAACATATGCTGGAATAGTTGGTGGTTCATTCCACTGTGGCGACCCCAAATGAATAAAGGGACTAAACCGAAGAAAAATGAATGAATGAATGAATGAGTTACAAAATTACACAGTGAGTAAAATAAGTATTGAACACATCACCATTTTTCTTGGTAACACTTAAGAATAATGGTCCATTAGTTAATGTATTTAGCATTATCTAGGTATGAATAATCATGTAAATTATTTATTAATCATAGTTCAACATGATTCAAAGAACGCTGTCTTTGTTTTGGTCATTTTAACCCACTGCCAGTGCTAATTATATTTCAGCATCCCGGGTTGTCTTGCTGGAAAACAGCTTATTTCATTCATTCATTCAGTCAGGAAGGCTCAGAAAGCATGCGTCCGTGACTGATATGCGACCTCCGGTGGACAGTAGCAGAATCTGAAATGATTTAGTTTTATGTGAGGTTATTAATTAGCAAATAATATTAATATTACCAGCGTAAACATTAGGTGAGCAGGTTACATTGTAACCGCGAGTCTTAACAACATGCTACATGACGAGATATACAGTGATGAGCAAATGGGCTGTTTGCACCAGACAGAAATGTAAACACAGCCATTCAGAAGCACAGAATATGCACTCACTCATGAAATGGTAAGGTTTATAATCCTCTTTAATATTTATTAAATGTAGATGCTGAATCACTGATATACGTTTAGTTCTGAAGCTCAATTTCAGACAGTTTATTTAATTGTCCAGATCTGAGGTGAACTGTCTGCTGCTGCTTTCAGTATATGGCAACAAATGTCCTGTAAAATAGCATTCAAACTCACATTATTAGCATTTAACACTGAATAAAGCACATGAGCTGTACCTGAGCTGATCATTCTAGTTTTCTGTTGTTCAGCTGTGAGAAATAGAAGCTGTTTTTAATATATCAATGAGGTGTTGATTACAACAAAAACTCCTTTAATATGGAGAATATTCCTTCTATCATGTGCTGTTGCTTTTATTTGGTACACGGTTTAAATCACTCGCTCCTGTCCTCAATCTGGCAACCTGCGCTTGTGTTTATTTTGATCCAGGAGTGCAATACCAAGTTCAACCACTGGGTGTCAAACTTACATACTGCACCTTTAACATGGACTAACGCTATTTAACTTACTTTAACTTTAACAAAAATTAATAAATACAGTAAAACATGTACGTATTACTAATAGTTTGTTCCTGTTAGTAAATATGTTAACTAATGGACCATTATTTTAAAGTGTTAGACATAAAATATATATGTATATTGTACAAATTGTATATTATTTAAAGATCTATTTAACAAAACTGTGTGTTTATCTCATATAAGTCAAAGTTATTTGCCCTCCTTTGAATTTTTTCCCTTTTTTAAATATTTCCCAGATTATGTTTCTCAGATTCAGGAATTTTTCACAGTATTTCCTCTAATATTTGTTCTTCTGGAGAAAGTCTTATTTGTTTTATTTCAGCTAGAATAAAAGCAGTTTATAATTGTTTTAAAGCCATTTTAAGCTCAATATTATTAGCCCCTTCAGCAATATTAGTTTTGGATTGTCTCCAGAATAAACCACTGTTATACAATGACCTGCCTAATTACCCTAACTTTACCCTAATTACCCTAGTGAAGCCTTTAAATGTCACTTTAAGCTGTATAGAAGTGTCTTGAAGAATATCTAGTCTAATATTATTTACTGTCATCATGACAAAGAGAAAAGACATCAGTTATTAGAGATGAGTTATTAAAACTGTCATGATTAGAAACGTGTTGAAAACAATGTTCTCTCTGTTAAACAGAAACTAGGCAAAGATATACAGAACGGCTAATAACTCAGGAGGGTTAATATATATTATTGCCAATTGCAATTAATCACAATTCATCTTTACCCAGCACTACTAAAAATATAAGTTCATTTTCAGGACTCCAGCTGATGCTAAAAGGTTATGATGATTCTGCATGTTTTGTGGGTTTGGCTCCAGCAGGATGTTCTCTCTCTCTCTCAGCCTCCACTTCCTGTCTAATGTCTTCCAGGTGAGAGGTGTTTCACTTTTTTTTTCTTTTCTTCTGGGAATAACACTCTGCTTTCCTATCGATAGCGTGGGTTTGATATTTACCAGATTTGACAAAAGTAAAGATCTCATGTTTGGCATAATATTACAAGAGAAACATGAGTGAGTTATTTTGGCTGGAAACACAACATTGTTAAAGCGCAGGCCTGACACCGGAGCCCGGGTCCCACACCACATTTGGTTTTCATTCATTTTTTTGCGGAGAATTGAACAATCGCACCCAGGGATTAAGTCATGAGGCGGGTCGAGGCCAAAGCAAACATCCTGCCGCCCACAGAATAATGAAGACAGATGAAAAAAGGAAACAGGTGTAAAGTCCTGCGCTTTCTGGAGGATTCTCAAGGAGCCGTTTTACACAGAAAACTGGAAGAAGAGGACAAAACACACAGCAAAACACAACAAGAGCTGTTATTCTACACTCAACACAAGCTGAGCGATGAAGATGAGGATGATGAAGATGAGGATGATGATGATGGTGATGATGAAGATGAGGATGATGAAGATGAGGATGATGATGATGGTGATGATGAAGATGATGATGATGATGATGATGATGATGATGATGGTGATGAAGATGATGATATATGTGATGAGGATGAAGATGATGATGATGAGGATGATGATGATGAAGGTGATGATGATGATGATGATGACGATGAAGGTAATGATGATGATGATGATGATGATGACGATGATGATGACGATGAAGGTGATGATGATAATGATGATGATAATGATGATGAAGATGGATCATGATGATGATGGTGATGATGATGATGATGAAGAAAATTATGATGGTGGTGATGATGATGATGATGATGAAGGTGATGATGATGATGATGATGATGATGATGATGATGATGAAGGTGATGATGAAGGTGATCATGAAGATGATATAATGAAGATGATAATGATGATGAAGATGATGAAGATGATCATGAAGGTGATGATGATGATGTTGATGATAATGATGATGATGATGATGAAGATGATATAATGAAGATGATAAGGATGATGAAGATGATGATGATGATGATGATGAAGGTGGTGATGATGATGATGATGAAGGTGATCATGAAGATGATATAATGAAGATTATAATGATGATGAAGATGATGGTGATCATGAAGGTGATGATGTTGATGATGATGATGATGAAGGTGATCATGAAGGTGATAATGATGATGATGATGATGATGATGATGATGAAGGTGATGAAGGTGATCATGAAGATGATATAATGAAGATGATAATGATGATGAAGATGATGAAGATGATCATGAAGGTGATGATGATGATGTTGATGATAATGATGATGATGATGAAGGTGATCATGAAGGTGATAATGATGATGATGAAGGTGATGAAGGTGATGAAGGTGATCATGAAGATGACATAATGAAGATGATAATGATGATGAAGATGATCATGAAGGTGATGATGATGATAGGGATGATGATGATGATGATGATGATGATGATGATGATGAAGATGATCATGAAGATGATAAAATGAAAATGATAATGATGATGAAGATGATGAAGATGATGATGATCATGATGATGATGAAGGTGATGAAGGTGATGATGATGATGTTGAAAGTGATCATGAAGATAATAATGATGATGAAGATGATGAAGATGATGATGATGATTATGATGAAGGTAATGATGAAGAGTATGATGATGATGAAAATAATGATGATAAAGATAAAGATGACGATGATGACAAAAATTATGATGATGATGAAGATAATGAAGGTAATGATGATGATGATGATGATAAAGACTATGATAATGACGAAGATGATTATCATGAAGGTGATGATGAAGATAATGAAGTAGATGATGATGAGGATGATGAAGGTGATGATGAAGGCTCAGGCATTTTTATTGGAACTGTAATAACTCATCCTCATTTCCAACACTTGGTACCAGAGAATATTCCTCAATGTCCTCATTGAACCCCATATAATGGATTTGTTCACCCCAGTGCCGTTGACCAATAAAACGCTGCCGTGTTTGTGAACAGGCCTTCATTCTGCAGGCAAGACCATAATCTATATGTTTTACAGAGTCTATTTTAGCCTAAGCGGAAACATTTTTCCAAATGCACGCGGGTTAACTCATATTAGCTGTAATGCGCGAGACTGCTAATCTGATCAGTATTCCTCAGCTGACGACAGGTTCCTGAAGTGAGATCTTCTGCTCTTCTGACAGCTGATCTTCTGCACCTTCACTGTGAACGACACGCATCTGTAAAACAGTTTCATTGAGAGTTATTCAGCAACACCTGTCAGACTCAAGGTGGAGGAGAAACACACGTTCACTCACACCTCTGAAAGCAGACAGTCACACTCTCGCACACACATATTATATATATATATATATATATATATATATATATATATATATATATATATATATATATATTTTTTTTTTTTTTTCTCCTATTTTTTTTTATTTTGAACTTAATTTTTTTAATTTTAACTTGCATGAAATGACATAAATTAAGTTTAGACAACATTTGACTTTTATTATAATTATTATAATTATAATTTAAATTATTATCATTATCTTATTTTCAAATATAGCTATAATATTTGTAGTGATCAGATCTAAAATTAAACATATGTGGCTCTGGAGTCTTAAGATGCACAATTTTGCCAATAAAATAGTGCAAAATTATTGATTTGTTTTGTGCCAATAATCATTAGGATTATTAAGTTAAGGTCATGATGTTCCATGAAGAAGCGTTTTGTAAATATATCAAAACTTAATTTTTGATTAGGAGTTTGCGTTGCTCAGAACCTGAAGGTGATTTTTTTTTCAATATTTAGATTTTTTAACCCTCACACTACAGAATTTTTAAATAGTTGTAACTCAAACAGATCTTGTCTAATCCCAGCAAACCAAACATCAATAGAATAGCTTTTTATGAAAGGGTCCAGGTCACATATATTTTATACATTTTTATAATTTTTTTAAATCTAAAAGTATTATTATTACTATTATGTTATATTATATTATATTATATTATATTATATTATATTATATTATATTATATTATATTATAATAATTATTATTATATTATTATTATTATTATTATTGTTATTATTATTGTCATTATTATTATTATTATTGTTATTTTTACTGTTATTATTATTATTATTATTATTATTCCACCACAATAAAGAACCTTGCATCTGAATGTTGAATGTTAAGTTAATGCTGTATAATTGATTTTTCATCTTAAAGTTATCATGAAATTATTAAAATGTGCTCTTCCTACTTTTATTTGCATAGTTCTTGTTATAAATGATGTAGCTGTGCACTTTATTATTTTGTAAAATTTAATTTGCCCTTATAACCTTTAATGAAATACCATAGCCTGCCCTCCCCATCAAAATGAATTTCTTCACTGGTGGTCACATGGAATGCTTTTAGGGTGGGGTTATCATATTATAGGGCAGGGCTATCAGCCATTTAGGGTGAGGCTATCAGTCCTGTAGGGCGGAACTATCAGTCATTTAGGGCAGGACTTTAATGCCTTTAGGGCGGGGCTAGCAGCCATTTAGGGTGAGCATATCAGTCCTTTTAGGGTGGTTCTATCAGACAGGGTGGGGCTATCATGCCTTTAGGGTGGGGCTATAAGCCATTTAGAGCAAACATTTAAGACCTTTAGGGCGGAGCTATCAACTATCAGGGCGGGTCTATCTGCCATTTAGGGCGGGGTTATCATATTAGAGGGCCGGGCTATCAGCTACTTAGGGTGGGGCTATCAGTCCTGTAGGGTGGGGCTATCTGCCATTTAGGGCGGGGTTATCATATTATAGGGCAGGGCTATCAGCAATTTAGGGTGGGGCTATCAGTCCTTTAGGGCGGGACTATAATGCCTTTAGGGCAGGGCTATCAGCCATTTAGGGTGAGCATATCAGTCCTTTTAGGGCGGTGCTATCAGACAGTTAGGGCGGGCTATCATCCCTTTAAGGTGGCGCTATAAGCCATTTAGAGTAAGCATCTAAGTCCTTTAGGGCGGAGCTATCAACTTTTAAGGTGGGGGGCCATTAGCCATTTAGGGCGTGCATATCAATCCTTTAGGGCGGAGCTATCATCCTTTAGGGTGGGGCTTTCAGCCATTTAGGGTGGGGTTATAATTTTTTAGGGCAGGGCTATCAGTCATTTAGGGCAGGACTATCAGGGCGTGTCCTCCTCTGCGTTCATCCATTCACCAATCATGTTTCATTTTAACACCCATCTTCCAACAATCCAAGTGGTTCCCAAAGGATGAAATCCTGCACAGGCCTACATTACTTTTTCATACATTAAGTTGATTTCAAGTGGATGTACATGACGATAGCGGGAAAAGGACAATCTTAACTTTCGTTTCTGGCGACTTTAAAGCTCTGCAGATTGTGGTCAGTGATCTGCTGTGATTGGCAACACTGCAGGATTTTCATCAGATCTCAGATCAGTTTCTGCAGACGTTTAAACCCATCTGAGGATCTGATCTGACCCCAGATCAGCTGACAGGAATGATGGATCTCTCGCACCTGCAGCTGCTGAAACCTGAGTCTCAGCCGGAGCTCCTGCAGTCTGTGCGGATCTTCTGGAGATCTGCTGTATGGAGGATTTATGCTCTTCTGACCTGCTGGAGGATCTGCTGCTGCTGGACATGAGTTACACTGCACTGTCAGGAGCTTTACTGCACTGTCAACATGACGTCATCAACACACTGAAAGTGCAGGAAGCAATCACACACGCACGCACGCACGCACGCACGCACGCACGCACGCACGCACGCACGCACGCACGCACGCACGCACACACACACAGAAATTCGGGCATGCATGCGTGCACACACACAACACAAGGAGAAGGGAATTTATAATACTATACTCTGATAAATTAAAGACACATTAGGAAACACCAGTCATCTAATCCAGTGTTTCCCAACCCTGTTCCTGGAGGCACACCAACAGTTCATATTTTGGATGTCTCCCTTTTCTAAACCCATTAACTTCAGGTGTTGGAGTCTCTTCTGATGTTCTGATAAGTTGATTCAGGTGTGTTTGATTAGGGAGAGGTTGAAAATGTGTACTGTTGGTGTGCCTTCAGGAACAGGGTTGGGAAACACTGATCTAATCTATTAATTAAAGTTTGGATGCAGTATTTATTTTATTTTAATTATTTAATATTATAATAATTGCAATAATTTAAACTATATATAATAAAAATCTAAAAATGGCAACATTTAATATATATTCATCATTCATTCATTTTCTTTTCGGCTTAGTCCCTTTATTAACCTGGGGTCGCCACAGTGGAATAAACCGCCAACTTAACCAGCATATGTTTTACTCAGCGGATGCCCTTCCAGCTGCAACCCATCACTGGGAAACACCCATATACACTCATTCATACACACACTCATACACTACGGATAGTTTAGCTTACCTAATTCACCTGTACCACATGTGTTAGGACTGTGCTGGAAACCGGAGCTCCCGGAGGAAACCCACGCCAACACGGAAAGAACATGCAAACTCCACACAGAAATGCCAACTGACCCAGCCAGGAGCACCGGATATATATGTAAATAAATGTATATGTGTATATATATATATATATATATATATGTATATATATATATATATATATATATATATATATATATATATATATATATATATATATATATATACAGTTGAAGTCAGAATTATTAGCCCCCCTGTTTCTTTTTTCCCCAATTTCAGTTTAACAGAGAGCAGATTTCTTCAACACATTTCTAATCATAATAGTTTTAATAACTCATCTCTAATAACTGATTTATTTTCTCTTTGCCATGATGACAGTAAATAATATTAGACTAGATATTCTTCAAGACACTTCTATACAGCTTAAAAGGACATTTAAAGGCTTAACTGGGTTAATTAGGGTAACTAGGCAGGTTAGGGTAATTAGGCAAGTTATTGTATAGCGTCGGTTTGTTCTGTAGACAATCCAAAACAAGTATACCTTAAAGGGGCTAATAAAATTGACCTTAAAATGGCTTAAAAAAATGTAAATAGCTTTTATTCTAGTCGAAATAAAACAAATAAGACTTTCTCCAGAAAAAAAAAAATATTATCAGACATACTGTGAACATTTACTTGCTCTGTTAAACATCATTTGGGAAATAATTAAAAAAGAAAAAAAAGGGGGACTTCAACTGTGTATATATATATATATATATATATATATATATATATATATATATATATATATATATATATATATATATATATGTGTGTGTGTATATTTATATGTATGTATATTTATATATATATTTATATGTATGTAAATAAATATGTGTGTATATTTAAAGAAATATGTATATTTCTATTTACAGGGCTCGAAATGAACCTTTTTTATTGGTAGCACCGGTGCTCCTAACTTTAAAATTTAGCTGCACCAGACAAAATTTAGTCTCATCCACCAAAAATTATGAGCACCGTTACTACACGTTCTATACACTAATCAAAGCTAACAAATAAACAAAACTCTGCATGCGCTCACCGGCCCTACACGTACTGCTTGACACAAATGAGTTAATGATAATAACTGTGCTGTTCTCACGGGTGCTGTCTAATATTGCACAGATGATATTGACAACTTTTTATTTGCAGACATCATCTTAATAGCATTAACGTCGTTTTCATGAGCTGCAATATTAGTTTCATCTCAGTGAATGCGTGCTCTTTAGCGATGGTGAACAGGTGTCAGTCGCACCACTGACAGCATCGTGATGATTAAATGAAGGATTAAATAGATCATCTCGTGCTTAAAATGTGTAGATTCAGTGGCAAACACTGTTACCTGAAAACTCCGTCCCACCTCCTTTACGGTGAATGCTTTAGTCATTTTCACAGCGGACTTTAACCACTGGAAGTCCACTCTTGGAAAAGTGTAAATGCTGGATTAACATTCATTACATGATCACTGATCAGATATGCTGTTATTTGCAAGTTTAGGTAGTTTCTTAAACTAAATCTCACAGTGTGGTTTTCATTCTCTCATATCCAGACCTTTACATTTTCACGGCTGTAGCTTCCTGTCATCGGAACTGAGTGATTGACAGCTGATATCAACCAATCCATTCACATTCTGTTCTAGCGCAGTGGGCCAATAAGAAGAGCTTGAAGGCGGGACAAGCATTGTGGGATTTGTTGACTGCAGCAAGTTGACATGTCAACTGTTTTACAGCATTCCTGAGTGCTGCGCTTGGTGTTTTTAGGTGCAAAGCTGCATACGATATATAATACATAATAGGTGCAAAGATGCATAATGCGTGAATGTCTCCTAAATCAGCGCATGTGGTGAACATTTTGCTGTGAAAACTGGCTCAAATTTATTTTGAGGTTGCATAGATAAAATTTCAGGTGCATATGCCACCAAAACGGTCACAATATCGAGCCCATGTGATATATATATATATATATATATATATATATATATATATATATATATATATATATATATATATATATATATATATATATATATATATATATATATATATAATTGTAATTCAAGTTTTGCAACAAAACGTGGTCAAAATAAATGTTTTCTTTAGCTGCAAATGAAAATAAAGGTTATTTTCACCAATTGCTATTCTTTTCTAAAGTTAAAACACTGGTATTACATAAAATTATTGTCTTAGAAATGCCATATGTTTGTTTAATTGTTATTTAATGCTAAAGTTCACTTTTTAATATGTGAAACGTCGTCAGTAGCTTGCAGAACAGAACAAAACAAACACATACTCAGATGTAACTATAAATATAAATCTGACTGATCAAAATAACTCAAAAGCTGGCATGATTTCCGACAGGTTTACGCAGGAATGCTTTAACTTCAGAAGAGTGGCTCTTTTTCACAGTATTTCCTCTCAGGTTGTCATTCAATAATGTGTTTGTGGTTCTTGCTAAAACTCAGCCAGGCCGCCGTCTCCAACCACAAACCTTTTACTTGTGATTCATTTTAAACTGAAGTCTCTTTCTTTCTTTTGGGAAATGCATTAAAGAACATGAACATGAAGCAAAAGAGTGTTGCTTAAGGAGAGTCTGGACTTTCAGCTTTAACACACCAGCTGTAAATGTAAATACCATCCGTCTGCTGCACAGGTAATGTAATGCAATGTACTGAGCATTTATACTGGAACTGGATATTTACACAGGGACTAGATGCTATTACAGTTTTGCCTTTTTTAAATGAGTCTTTTATTTTAATGCTGTAAATTTCAGTGTCGTTTGTTCTGGCCACACTTTATTTTAAGTCACAATTCCCACTATTAACAAACCATTAACTAAGACTATTAGTTTAATAATATACCAACTTAATGAATATTAATAGTTAGTATGGTTGTATTTAGGTTTTGGGTAGGATTAGAGATGAAGAATAAGATCAGACGTTATAAGCGCTAATAAACAGTTGATGTCCTAATAATCGGAAGGTAATAATTTTATTTTCTTAATGTTTTACTGATAATAGTTAATAGAACATTCATTTTCTTTTCGGCTTAGTTCCTTAATCTGGGGTCGCCACAGCGGAATGAACCGTCAACTTATCCAGCATATGTTTAATGCAACGGATGCCCTTCCAGCTGCAACCCATCACTGGGAAACACCCATAAACACTCATTCACACACATACACTACGGACAATTTAGCTTACCCAATTCACCTGTACCGCATGTGTTTGGACTGTGGGGGAAACCGGAGCACCCGCAACCCACGCCAACAAGGGGAAAACATGCAAACTCCACACAGAAATGCCAACTGACCCGGCTGGGACTTGAACCAGCGACCTTCTTGCTGTAACGCGATTGTGCCACCGTGCCGCCTTAATGGAATATGTTAAGCGCAAAGTTAAATGTTTGCACAGCTTACTGTAAGGGGCACCTATTATACAAAAAAATCAGTTTTATAAGGGGTTAAAATGCAGTAGTGTGTGTGTGTGTGTCAGCAGTGTGTGAATATCTCCAGCCCCTAATGATAAACATGAATTGTGTTTGTTCTAATCAGACTTGATGAATGAAACACTTTGATTGACATTCTCCCTTTGTACGTGTCATCAGAGGGGGAAAGCCCCGCCCACTAGTGCCCATCTCTCCATCTCATTAGCATAAACAGCAGCCCTGAGTGAGAAGCAGCCGTCTGTCCATTAGCCATTAGAGTGTTTGAGCTGCTGAAGATAATGTCAGCATAGACTAAGAGGATTATAGATGTGGAGTTTTAGATGAACAGCGACAGGAGCGACATAGACTGACAGAAGCATGAAGCTCACACTCACACTGAAGCACACATGCACACCTGACCAGCACTGACAACACACACACCTTTTTTTTTAGTCTGTGACTATGGTGATGCACAGCCGTCCGAAGCTCCGCCCTCTTCTGAAAACATCTCATTTGAATTTAAAGCGACAGTCACCAAAAAAACACAATTAGGATCAACGCCCTAAAGGGTCAGTTTCAGAGAGTTAAAGAACATTATCTGTGTATTTTCAGCTCAAAATAAAACACACACATACACACACGCACACACGCACGCACGCACGCACGCACGCACGCACGCACGCACGCACACACACACACTCTAGAGACATCTTTTTTTACATCTTGTAAATAAAACAAAACAAAACAAAAAACCTAACCCAATATACATTTCTGGAGTTCGCAAATTATGTAGCCAGAAGTACGTATGGCTGCATTTCGTCTTTAAACCAAACGCTACAGACCAGTATGCTGTAGTTCCTTTTTGCGCTAAAAGCTGACCGTTTACCTCCGTGTGGACGGCTTTTCTGCTGTGACCAGTTTGTCCAGTGGCTCGCCATGTATGTCGGTGGACTTGAGACACAGAGCAGAGTTGACCATGATGACGGGGTTCGAGTCTGGTGAAGAACAGTTCCAGAAAGCTAGTAATAACAAAATCCAAAAAATAATATAAGCAAGTAATTAACAGGGTGAGAATGTGGTAAAATCTGAAAACGTGGTAAAAATCAGGCGAGGGCTTTTCTTTTTCTGGATTGCTTTTGAAAACACTGCCGATTGGGTTTAGGTAAGTGGGTGGGCGCTGGTCAAATTGTGATTTTGAAGACACTATCGGTTGGGTTTAGGGAGGGAGGAGGGTGGGTCAGTCGATCGGTCAATCAGTCAGACATTCAGTCGACAGCGGCCTCTGGTGGATTTATACGAGAACAGCAGGCGCGAATGACACTCGTGAAGGAAATTTGAGAGCTGAAAAAGTGTACACAGCGGCCTCTGGTGGATTTATACGAGAACAGCAGGTGCGAATGACACTCGTGAAAGAAATTTGAGATCTGAAAAAGTGTACACAGCGTCCTCTGGTGGATTTATACGAGAACAGCAGGTGCGAATGACACTCGTGAAGGAAATTTGAGAGCTGAAAAAGTGTACACAGCGGCCTCTGGTGGATTTATACGAGAACAACAGGCGCGAATGACACTCGTGAAAGAAATTTGAGATCTGAAAAAGTGTACACAGCGTCCTCTGGTGGATTTATACGAGAACAGCAGGTGCGAATGACACTCGTGAAAGAAATTTGAGATCTGAAAAAGTGTACACAGCGGCCTCTGGTGGATTTATACGAGAACAGCAGGCGCGAATGACACTCGTGAAAGAAATTTGAGATCTGAAAAAGTGTACACAGCGGCCTCTGGTGGATTTATACGAGAACAGCAGGTGCGAATGACACTCGTGAAGGAAATTTGAGAGCTGAAAAATTGTACACAGCGGCCTCTGGTGGATTTATATGTGAACAGCAGGCGCGAATGACACTCGTGAAAGAAACTTGAGATCTGAAAAAGTGTACACAGCGTCCTCTGGTGGATTTATATGAGAACAGCAGGCGCGAATGACACTCGTGAAGGAAATTTGAGAACTGAAAAAGTGTACACAGAGGCCTCTGGAGGATTTATACGAGAACAGCAGGCGCGAATGACACTCGTGAAGGAAATTTGAGAGCTGAAAAAGTGTACACAGCGGCCTCTGGTGGATTTATATGAGAACAGCAGGCGCGAATGACTCTCGTGAAGGAAATTTGAGATCTGAAAAAGTGTACACAGCGGCCTCTGGTGGATTTATACGAGAACAGCAGCCACGAATGACACTCGTGAAGGAAATTTAAGAGCTGAAAAAGTGTACACAGCGGCCACTGGTGGATTTATACGAGAACAGCAGGCGCGAATAACACGTGAAGGAAATTTAAGAGCTGAAAAAGTTTACACAGCGGCCACTGGTGGGTTTATACGAGAACAGCAGCCACGAATGACACTCGTGAAAGAAATTTGGGAGCTGAAAAAGTGTACACAGCGGCCTCTGGTGGATTTATACGAGAACAGCAGGCGCGAATGACACACGTGAAGGAAATTTAAGAGCTGAAAAAGTTTACACAGCGGCCACTGGTGGATTTATACGAGAACAGCAGCCACGAATGACACTCGTGAAAGAAATTTGAGAGCTGAAAAAGTGTACACAGCGGCCTCTGGTGGATTTATACGAGAACAGCAGGCGCGAATGACACTCGTGAAAGAAATTTGAGAGCTGAAAAAGTGTACACAGCGGCCTCTGGTGGATTTATACGAGAACAGCAGCCACGAATGACACTCGTGAAGGAAATTTAAGAGCTGAAAAAGTGTACACAGCGGCCACTGGTGGATTTATACGAGAACAGCAGGCGCGAATAACACGTGAAGGAAATTTAAGAGCTGAAAAAGTTTACACAGCGGCCACTGGTGGGTTTATACGAGAACAGCAGCCACGAATGACACTCGTGAAAGAAATTTGGGAGCTGAAAAAGTGTACACAGCGGCCTCTGGTGGATTTATACGAGAACAGCAGGCGCGAATGACACACGTGAAGGAAATTTAAGAGCTGAAAAAGTTTACACAGCGGCCACTGGTGGATTTATACGAGAACAGCAGCCACGAATGACACTCGTGAAAGAAATTTGAGAGCTGAAAAAGTGTACACAGCGGCCTCTGGTGGATTTATACGAGAACAGCAGGCGCGAATGACACTCGTGAAAGAAATTTGAGAGCTGAAAAAGTGTACACAGCGGCCTCTGGTGGATTTATACGAGAACAGCAGCCACGAATGACACTCGTGAAGGAAATTTGAGAGCTGAAAAGGTGTACACAGCGGCCTCTGGTGGATTTGCGAAAACAAAAACTGCAAAAAATAAAATGAATAAAAAAAATAAACTACGCACTGCCTGGGATGTATTTGGTGTTCTCCAGAAATGTATACAGGGCTACGTTTTCCGAATGAGCCTGGTTTGAAAATAACCGGTAACACTCTACAATAAGGTTGTATTAGTTCATGCATTTACAAACACAAACCAACAATGAATAGTACATTTATTACAGTACGTGTTCATGTTAGTTAATGAAAACAAAGCCATTTATTGTTAATATTAACTCACGGAGCATTAACTAATGTTATTAAGCATGTTAATAATGCATTAGTAAATGTCCAACTATGATTAATAAATGCTGCACAAGTATCGTTCATAATTAGTTCATGTAAGTAACTACCTTAAAACCTTGTAACCTTATTGTAAAGTGTGACCAAATAACCACGACTGTTATCATGAAGCAGTTATCATCCGGATGTGAGCGTCACACACAGATCTCTGCATGGGAAACTGATAGCAGCTTTTTTTGGTGAGGAAAAAAAAAAAAGAGTCTCCCACTCACAGCAAATACAGTGTCTGTTGATTGAGCTGATGTTGAGCAGTGTGTCTGGATGTGGACGCAGAGATAGCCGGAGCTCTGATACTCCTACACACTCGCAGAGAGCAGACGCTTTTCCTGAAGTTTTGATTATTGCAGTTCTGCTCCTGATGGCATCAAAGACCACAGAAAAGCAGAAGATGAAGATAGCAGAGTTCAAATGAGCCGCTGCTGATGTAGATGTGCACACACACACACACACACACACACACACACATGCACATATCGATGCAGATACACTGAGCATGCTCTGATCAACGTGTCTGTAATTGAAGCAAGCATGCATTTCTTTATAAAGAGCGCCAAATAAATAAATAAGATTTGAGGTATTTTCTTCATAAAAATCTGTTTTGCATGTTCGGTTATATGTGTTTGTATGGCTATAAATATGTATATGCATGCATATATAAACATGTTAATGCATGTACATGTGATTTGCAAAAACATACATTAACAATTTTTTGCATGCATTTATGCCTCATAAAGAGAGAGAAATGAATAAGGAAAGAGTATTTGAGATATATTTTGTCAATAATAAATATATCTTTTTGCATGTTATAAATATGCATATACAGGTATATACACATAAATATGTAAATGCATGCACACATATGTATGTACATTTAAAAAATCTATTTGCAAAAACAAATATTAACATTTATATATATATATATATATACATACATATGTGCATGTTTATACATATGATTTGCAAAAACAGATATTAACACATTTTTTTGCATGCATTTGTGCTTTATAAAGTGACAATTGAATAAGAAAAAATATTTGAGATACATTTTCTCCATTAAATATTTTTTACATGTTATGTTATATGTATTTGCATGTTTATAAATATGTATATGCACCTATATGTACATATTAATGCATGCACACATATGTATATCCATACAAAAAGTCTATTTGCAAATACAGATATAAACTTTTTTTTGCATTTTATGCTTCATAAGGAGTGATAAATGGGTCACACTTTACAATAAGGTTCATTAGTTAATGTTAAATAATGCATTTTCTAACACGAACAATCAATGAACACTACATTTACTACAGTGTTCATGTTAGTTAACATTAGTTAATGAAAATACAGTAGTTCATTGTTAGTTCATGTTAACTCACGGTGCATTAACCAATGTTAATAAGCATGGATTTGGATGTTAATAATGCATTTGTAAATGTTCAATTATGATTAATAAATGATGTACAAGTGTTGTTCATGATTAGCTCCTGTTAGTAAATGCATTAACTAATGAACCTTATTGTAAAGTGTGACCGATAAATGAATAAGAAAAATGATTTGAGATATATTTTTTGTATGTTAGGTTATATGTATTTGCATGTGTATATGCATGTATATCTACATACGTTAATGCATGCACACATATGTATAGGCATATGAAAAGTCTATTTACTAAATTGGATATTAACAAATATTTTTGTATGCATTAATTCTTTATAAAGCATGACAAATGAATAAGAAAAATGATTTGAGATATATTTTCTCCATAATTTTTTTTTGTATGTTAGTTTATATGTATTTGCATGTTTATATGCATATGCATGTATATATACATATGTTAATGCATGCATATATATGTATATACATGATTTGTAAAAACAGATATTAACTACATTTTTTGCATGCATTTATAAAGTGACAAATTAATTAGAAACATTTGAGATATGTTTTCTCCATATTTTTTATTATTATTTTTTTTGCAAGTTAGGTTATTAGTCATTGCATGTTAATAAATATGCCCATACATGTATACACACACAAACACACATTACTGCATGCATGGTGCATCTACACATATGAAAAGTCGAAATGGAGCTAATAATATTGACCTTAAAATGTTAAAAAAAAAAAAAAACAAACGCTTTTATTCTAGCTGAAATAAAACAAATAAGACTTTTTTTCCAGAAGAAAAAATATTAGAGGAAATACTGTGAGAATTTCCTGAATTTTTTGGGAAACAATTGAAAAAGATTTAATTTATTTAATGATTTTAATTTTTGTACAGTATTTAGTGTGTGCATTGTGGTCTTTTTCTCCAGCAGATATTGTGTGACTGACTGTGAGTGTGGACAGATTCGCTGTAAACTATAGTCACTGCAATTTGTGAGCCTGTCAAAAGCAGGAGGTGATCTACAGGCCACCAGCCTCATGTCTCAGATGCTGTATTTTCCCGTCTTAAACGCTTCTTCTGACATGAACACAAATCACGTTCTGAATGTCTGAAAACGCCTGCGCTGGACCCATTTCAGCGATGATTGATTCTGATCTGCACGGGTCACTGTGTCTTTACAGGTTCAGCGCTGAGTTTGAGGGCCAAAAAATGTGCTCTTTGGATTGGGTTTCAAAAATATATCCCATCAACTGAGCGGAGCTGGCAGGCGGAGCAGAGCGAGAGGTCGAAACCTTGGAAGGATGAGTCTCGCTGTGAAGTTTGGAGCCGAGCTGGAGATTTTCTGGCCTGAGATGATCTGCCCCATGCTGAGAAGCGCAGCTGAAAAACTTGACTTTTACAACTCCATGGACTGAAAAGACTGAGAGAGAGAAAAAAAAATGAAGAGGAAAAAAAAAGAGGCTAAGAGGCTGACTAAATGTTTTCAAAGACAAATGTTTCTGTACAAAAAGCACTGGATCATAGGGGAAAAAACAACAACAAACTTAGTTATTATGACCAAACACAAGGAGCGATTGATTAAAAGCAAAAAATAAAAAAACTATCTGAAAACATACATGGTGCATCTTTATTAGCATTACTATTATTAATATTTTCTGCATTAAAAAAGACTTTTACAACTCTATGGACAAAGTAAACTAACGAAAAAAAACGAGGGTAAGAGAGTGACAAAATTTTCAAGTCAAATGTTTCTGTACAAAAAGCACTGGATCATAAGGAAAAAACAAACAAAAATTGCCATTTGAATTATTATGACTGACACAAAGAGTGATCGATCAAATACAAAAAAAGTCTTAAACACACATGGTGCATGTTTGAATAGGTTTTCCTTTTTGTCTTTATTATTATTATTTTTTTATTCATTTATTTAACATAAAAACAGACTTTTACATCTCCATTGACTGAAGAAGCAAGTCAAATGTTTCTGTACAAAATGCACTGGATCATAGGGGAAAAAACAACAACAGACAGGAAATAATCAGCCATTTTAGTTATGATGATCAACACAAAGAGACTTTTACAACTACATGGATGGAAAGCAAAATAAATCAATCAAAAAATAGGAGACTAAGAGGCTGACTAAATGTTTTGAAGCCAATTGTTTCTTTACAAAATGCACTGGACCATAAAGGAGATAAAAAAAACAATTCGCTGTTTTAATTATTATGACCAACACAAAGAGTGATTAATCAAAAATAAACAAAAAAAAAGTCTGAAAATATACAGTACATGGTGCATGTTTTAATAGGCATTTATATATATATATATATATATATATATATATATATATATATATATGTTTTGTTCTGTATTAGCATTATTAGTTTTTTCTGGATAAAAAGAAACTTTTACAACTACGTAGACTGAAAGCGAAAAAACAAAAAGAAAAAGAGGCTAAGAGGCTGACTAAATGTCTTCAAGTCAAATGTTTCTGTACAAAAAGCACTGCATCATAGAGGAAAAAAAACAAGAAAGAAAATAAACCAATTAGCCATTTTAGTTATTATGATCAAACACAAGGAATGATTGATAAAAAAGAAAAAGGCTGAAAATATAATGATGTGCGCTTGAATAAGCATTTTTATTCTGTATTATCATTATTAATATAAAACGAAGTGCAAAAGTGCAACAAAATGTTTTCAAGCCTAAATGGGATCTTCATTTTTCTTGTTCCATACAGAAAGCACCGGATCACAAAACAAACAAACAAACATGACTAAAACAGAGTGATCGATAAAAAACCTTTACATTTTGATATAATACATCATTACATTTACAAAAAAACTAGTGCTTACAGAAATGTTTTCCTTTTTTTCTTTCAGAATCAGAATCAGAAAGAGCGTTATTGCCAGGTGTGTTCACACATACGAGGAAGTTGTTTTGGTGACAGAGCTTCTACAGTGCAGCAAGATTACCAACACAATCTCACGGCAATTCGTAACTTTTTGATTTAGTGGCTAATTCGTATGAATACGTACGATCTAATTCGTATAATTTAGTACGATTTGCTCATCACCCAATGACGGTTGGGTTTAATGGTGGGGTTAGGTGCCACCCCTCCTTTTTAAAATCGTATGACTTCCTACGACCGAACTCGTACGAATTCGTACGAATTAGCCACTAAACTGACAAAACGTAAAATACTTACGTTTTCTCGTGAGATCAGGCTGCAGAGACAGGACGAAAAACAGATCATACATTTTTTTTTTAAAATAGAAGTAAGTAGTGAGTGCACATATACAAATTGACAAGTGTATGTACATGTTTATTACTATATACAACGTTATATGTGCAGCTGTTATGTAAAGTTTGTTGTTAAATAAGTGTATATGTGTATAAAAGTGTATAGCAGTAGTGATGTTGGTTCCACAATTATTATCATCAAGTGTTCATGAGATGGATTGCCTGAGGGAAGAAACTGTTTCTGTGTCGGGCTGTTCTGGTGCGCAGTGCTCTGTAGCGTCGACCAGAAGGTAACAGTTCAAAGAGGCAGTGTGCTGGGTGTGAGGGGTCCAGAGTGATTTTGGCAGCCCTTTTGCTTGCTCTGGATAAGTACAGTTCTTGGGGAGTAGGAAGAGTTGTACCAGTGATTCTTTCTTATAATTACGATTATTATCATGATTATTTTCTGCATTAAAAAAGACTTGTACAACTCCGTGGACTGGAAGCAAAAAACAACAAACAAAAAGACGCTGACAATGTTTTCAAGTCGAATGTTTTTGTACAAAATGCACTGGATCATCAGGGAAAAAACAACAAAGAACTATAAGCCATTTAGTTATTTTGACCAACACAAAGAGCGAGTGATCAAACAATCAGAAACACAAAAAAGCCTGAAAGCATGAACAAGTTTTTTCTTTTTTTAGTTCTATGTTATCATTCATTCAATTCAACGTGGGCAGGTTGTAACAAGAAAGATGCTTAGATAAACAGGAACTGGACAATTTAAAGCTTTATAGGTAAGAAGCAATATTTTATAATTAATACTAAACTTTGGGGGGATATGGTTACATTTTCCTTACCTGGTAAGAACTCTGAAAGCTGATGCTTTTGCACAAACTGAAGTTTATTAATGGCAGACGCATTACAACCAGCGAACAGAGCATTTTAGTAATCTAATCTAGTGGTCATAAAAGCAGGAACTGGCATTTCTACTTCTGAGATACATAGCATGTTTCTTAGCGTAGTGCTATTTTTTAGCTGAAAGAAGGCTGTTTTTGTATCATGGGAGATATGATTTCCAAAATTAAGTTGTTCTCTAATAAAACACCCAGATTCTTTACAGTAGAGCAAATACTAATAATGCATCCCCTCTCATTACAGGCTGAATTACTAATACTATTATTTTCTGCATAAAAGAGACTTTTGCACAAACTGAAGTTTATTAATGGCAGATGCATTATATCCACTGAACAGAGCATCACAGTAATCTAATCTAGTGGTCATAAAAGCACAAACTAGTTTTTTTGCATCAGAGATAGATAGCACATTACTCCTGATATTTCAGGCTGTTTTTGTGACATAGGAGATATGATTTTCAAAAGTTAAGCTGCTGTCTAATTAAACACCCAGATCTTTGACAGGAGAACTAATACTAATAGTACGCCCCTCTAGTTGCATATCAAGTTGAGAATTGTTATTATTATGATTATTATTGTAATCTTCATTTTTTTTCTGTACAAAAAATCACCGGATCCCAAAAAAACAAAGCAAAAAAAAAAAAAACTGAAAAAAAGCACATTTTTATTTTTCTGTTTAAATTACTATTTAGGGTACATTTTGTTTCAGATGACAAATCCACACTAGAGGGCGCTGTCTAAATTAGGGAATTCAAAATTATTATTTAGGGTACACTTTGCTGTACGTTTTAGATGACAAATCCACTAGAGGGTGCTGTCTACATTTTTACAAAGCTGAAATATGCTACTTTGGATGCGTTTTGTTGTTTGTTTCAGATCTCAAATCCACTAGACGGTGCCGTCTATATTTTTGTGAATCTGAAATGCGCTAAGGTACATTTTATTGTACATTTCAGATGTCAAATCCACACTAGAGGGCGCTGTCTACATTATGGAATTAAAAATTATTAATTGGGGTACACTTTGCTGTATGTTTTAGATGACAAATCCACTAGAGGGCGCTGTCTACATTTTCACAAAGCTGAAATATGCTATTTTGGATGCGTTTTGTTGTTCGTTTTAAGATGTCAAATCCACTAGAGGGCACTGTCTACAGTTTGGGGAATGTTTAATTATTTTTTAGGGTAAATTTTGTTGCATGTTTCAGACGACAAATCTAAAATATATAACTTACTGTACATTTTATTGTACGTTTCAGATTTCAAATACACTAGAGGGCACTGTCTACAGTTTGGGGAATTTTTTGTTATTATTTAGGGTACATTTTGTTGCACGTTTCAGATGACAAATCTGAAATATGTAACTTACTGTTCATTTTATTGCGTGTTTCAGATGTCAAATCCACACATAAATACTATTAATACTTTTACAACACAATGGGCTGAAAAAAAAGTACATTTTTATTTTTCTGTTACTGTACATAAAGCACAGGATCACAGGAAAATTTCTGTTATCATAACCAAAGCAACGAGCAATCGATCGATCAAAAAAAAAGGTTTGAAGACTTACTGGTGCATATTTATAGGAATAATTGATCCTTTTTATTATTATTACTATTGTTATTATTATTATTATTATTATTATTATTATTATTTACAATCTGATGTCCTGAAAGAAAAATAGTCTGACAAAATAATTTCAAGCCAAATGTAATCTTTATTTTTCAGTTTCTGTACAAAAAGCACGGGATCACAGGAAGAAGAAAAAACTAAACAAAAATCAATAAAACCGAAATAAAAACATGCATTTATTTACAGCATGGTCCGAGAGAGAAAAAAAAGCAAAGTAGAATACATCTCCCTATCTGAATTCTAAAGACATTAATTAAACATTGTGCTTTGATATATTTCGATATAATATTTCATATTTCACAGAGATGCAGTACCTTCTCCGTTTCACTTCCACATTTCCAAAGAAAACAGGGTTGGAAAACGAAAAGCAGAAGCCGGTTCTCTACATCTATGACAAAAACCCTTTCACAAGCTATTAGGAAAGTGAATGCATGGGTGAAACCGATGGACAAGTGCGTGTGTGTGTGTGCGTGTGTGTGTGTGTGTGTGTGTGGAGTTTTCGGTGAACTTTGAGATTGAATTCAGCTGTTTTAGTATAATAGGGCACTGTCAGATTGTATTTTCTTTACCCTATTTATGTCCAAACCCCAAAAGAATGAAAGTGAAGTAATTAGGTCACCTGTGAAATTAAAACAGCTCTTCAGAAAACCACAATTCCTTTCACATTTAATCCTAGCAAACACACAGCTTCGGGAAAAGCCGGATTTCCACATGGAATATTAAAAAATGTGGTCAAAGTGGCTGATATTTGATCATCACAAACAGAAACAGACCTCAAGATGACTTTTTAAAAACAAAAATGAAGATTTCAAGTCATATTTTCCATAAAACATTGCTGTTTCAGAAGCCTTGATTTCACAAACACAAGCTATTTTTCTGATTAGTGGTTTGAGTCATGCTGTGTTGGAGCGCTTCCTATTTTAAGGCATCATTAGATCTCCTTCCGTTATTTAATTTCACAGCTAATCCACTGTAATGTGAACCGCCAGTTGCATTTCAATACAGATTGCATAACTCACTGACGTCACCTCAAAACAACCCAGACTCATTGGAATCTGAATTATGGTACTTTGGATATGTTTTGTTGTGTGTTTTAGATGATAAATCCACTACAGGGTGCTGTGTACATTGTTATGAATGTGAAAGATTATAAGTGTACATTTTGTTGTACGTTTCAGATGTTAAATCCACACTAGAGGGCGCTGTCTACATTTTTGGAAGTTTTAAATGTTTATTTAGGGTACATTTTGTAAGTTTCAGATGGCAAATCCACTAAAGGGCGCGGCCTGTATTTTTGCGAACCTGTAATATGTAGCCTGATCTCACGAGGAAACGTAAGTATTTTACATTTTGTCTGTTTAGTGGCTAATTCGTACCAATTCATACCAGTTCAGTCGTACGAAATGTATGATTTTAAAAAGGAGGCGTGGCACCTAACCCCACCCCTAAACCCAACCGTCATTGGGCGATGAGCAAATCGTACGAATTAGATCGTACGAATTCATACAAATTAGCCCCTAAATCAAAAAGTTACGAATTGCCGTGAGATTGTGTTGTAATATGCTACTTCAGGTATGTTTTGTTGTACGTTTCAGATGTCAAATCCACACTTGAGGGCGCTGTCTACATTTTTGTGAATTTGAAAGTATTATTTAGGGTACACTTTGCTGTACGTTTTAGATGACAAATCCACTAGAGGGCGCTGTCTACATTTTTGGAAATCTGAAATACATTACTTACTGTATGTTTTATTGTACATTTCAGATGACAGATTTACTACAGTGCGCTATCCACATTGTTGAGAATCTGAAGTATGTTACTAGTGTACATTTTGTTGCATGTTTCATATGTCAAATTCACCAGAGGGCGCTGTCTACGTTTTCTGATTCTGAAATATGTAAATTAGGGTAAGGTTTTTTTGCACGTTTCAGATAACAAATAGCTAGGGGGAGCTGTCTACATTTTTGCTAATCTGAAAATTTTATTAAAGTTACATTTTGTTGTGTGTTTCAGATGTCAAATCCACTAGAGGGCGCTGTCTACATTTTTGCGAATCTAAAATATGTTACTTGGGCTGCTCTTTATTATATGTGTCATTTAGACATCCTTCTTCTACATGTCTATGAGAAGGCAAGGCTTTTCATACACAAACCCAACCTAGGGTGTTTTCAAAATAAAATGCAAACAAAAACTGCATTGTGGCCACATAGTTTTACCTTGATTTTACGTTGCTTTTATCTTTTTTTTTTGGAAGTGTGCTTCACTGGACTTGAATGCCAGAAAAGTTATCCTCATGGAGATTTGCAAAAGCAAACATGTTCGATTACTAATCATAGACACTTTAAAGTTGTTTTTGTTTGGTGTTGTGCAAAGAATTGCACAAAAATAATCTGTAAATATCATGAGTGTGAAAAGAAATATAAGTCGTTGCTGTTATACCGCCCCCTAGTGTTCATTTTACCTGCATATTGCAAACATAAGTTTTGTGTGCTTCTGTAATGTACAGTGAAGCACGTATTTCCAATGAGCCTGTGTTGTGTCATAACGTGCTCCAATTTTGCAGTTTTAGACTGATATGATGCACTTCTGTTGTCAAATATGACATTATGACCCCCAGAAGCCAAAACAACAAACATTTAACGCAAAATAAGGAGCAACATTTCAGAAACATCAACAAAATCTGATGAGGAACGAATAGCCATTTCAGTTAGCATGACCAAAGCAGAGCGGTCCATTAAAAAAACAAAACATTCGTCTGAAAACATACTGGTGCATATTTGATTAAGTTTTCCTTTTTTTTTGTTCTTTTTTATTGTTATTATTAATATTAATATTATTATTTTCTTCTGCTTGCTAAGATACATAGCTCTTGTAAGTGCCTCAACAAAAATAGTGCATTAGGAAATAACTATGATAATACACGTTTCACGAAAACACACGAGACAAGAGGAGGAACAAGAACACAAATGCGCTTTTGCCAAAAAAGAAAACATTAAATATACGATTGAAAAACGTTTGTTTGTTTGCGTTTTCTTTCATGTTTTATACAAAAGTGGTGAAGCTTCGAAACCCTGCTTTTTAAAAAAACAGGACTCACATATCAACCTTTTTTTTGTCATTGTCAGTTTCTGTTTTTACAAAAAAAGCTGTATTCGTCACTCTTTTTACAATATCTAAAAGGTATTAAGACATCAAATGTGTTGACATAGATATTTGATACTATTATTCAGGCCTAACTCACCAAAGAAATCCCCGGAACGAACTTTATAAATACATACAAAAAAAGCACAATAAGAAGTTGGACAATAAGTCTGGTACCTAAATGTGGTTAAGACTGCATTCCTGGCTTACTGTAAATCTACCAATCCACACACCTCAAACTACACTCAACTACAGAAACAGGAGAAGAAATGATCCTGATGGGGGATAAACATCACGCCGAACGCTTCCAGTTTGTGCCGATGACGGAAAAATAAAGGAAATTAAAATCACGTTATAAAGTCTCTCTTCTCACAGTAGAAACAGGACAGACGTACAGTATGAGGATCATCAGGCTAACAAAAAAACGTGAGATTATTATTATTATTATTATTATTATTATTATTATTATTATTATCCTGGTCCGGCGTTCTCCAAAGATAAAGTGGCAAACACAAACATTTCAGGCCAGATGCACGAATGCTTTGTCGATCCGGATGTGTGGAAGTAGTTTTTCGGGCAGGACTGGTGATGTTCTTCAGACATATTGGACGGATATTTGGAGATCAGATGTTCACATGGGTGGGACGATCAGACCGGCCATAGCTGGAGGACAGAGAAGAAGAGAGACGCTTCATTATTGGACACATCTGATTAGCATATAGATTCTGTACACACAGTGGAAAAAATCATATGACAACAAGTGAATGACAACAAATGTTTTATGCTGCTTTTACATATTTCAATACGTCGATGGGGCTTGAACTATTTGCTTTGCATTATACAAAGTTTAACTTAATTTTTCTAGTCAGTTCGACTGATGTAAGTTGAGATGACTTGAAAAGTTCAGTTGATTCAACTTAAAGCATTGAAGGCAGCAAGATGTTTTTTGGAGCTGATGTTTACAACGGTAACAAATCATTCTGTACAAAAATGCAGTGACGTCGTGACCCAATGATGGGTCAAATGTGCAAAAACAATGTGGGCTGATTTAGAACAGTTTGCATAACTTGTAGAACATGATTAAAATACTCTTGAAAAATGCTGGGTTGTTTTGACCCGATGTTAGGTCAAATGTTGGGTTAATTTTTTCAGTTACATTTTAATTATACTTTTTGACACAATGGTTGGGATTGTTCATATTTGACCCAATGCTGGGTTAAAACTGCCCAACATTTTAAACTATATTTTGAGCAGAAATTCATTCACATTGAGAGAGAGAGAGAGAGAGAGAGAGAGAGAGAGAGAGAGAGAGAGAGAGAGAGAGAGAGAGAGAGAGAGAGAGAGAGAGAGAGAAGATTTAGAAAAGTGGATTTACATTGTAAAACATAATATAAATACTCTTAAAAAACATTAGGTCGTTTTAACCCAATGTCAAGCCAATGAAAAACATTCGGTTGTTTTAACCCAATGTTAGGTCAAATGTTGAAAAACCCATTGTCGTTTTAATTTTTAAAAAATTACATTTTAATTGCACTTTTTTAATCAAATGGTTGGTTTTATTTTCGACCCAATATTGTTAAATGTTATTTTGAGTATATTTAAACAGAATATCACTCACTTTGTAAAAAGGGACATGGTTGCCTTAAGGTTTTAAGCAGAATCAATTTAACCTTATCAGCCATTTTAACTTTAACCACTTTAAAACAGCATGTATAAACTGTATAACATGATCAAATACTCTCTGGGTTGTTTTAACCAAATGTTGGGTCTAATATACAGTGACAAACCCAATTTTTTAAAATTAAACTAAATTAAATCTAAATTAAACACTTTTTAACCCAATAGTTGGGTTTGTCCATATTTAATCCAATGTTGGTATACAACAACCCAGCATTTTTTAGTGTGAAAATTCATATTAAATTTGATGCTTGAACAAATATCTGCCAGTGTAATCACTCATCATCTAATCACTCAAACTTAAACTCTAAAAAAAATGATGGGTTGTTATAATCCAATGTTGGGTCAAATGTAGACAAACCAAAAAGCTGTGTCAATTGTTTTAAAATGTTTTAATTCATTTGAATAAAATTAACCCAACATTCGGTTTGTCAATATTTGACCCAACATTGGATTATAACAACCCAGCATTTTTTAGCGTGTATAATGTATCTGAAAAGACCACTAAAGTTCTCTGAAGTGCTTTTGTAGCATCTTGAGAACAACAAATAAGACAAATAAAACACAGATTTGGGTTTCTAACATGCACCTTATATTGGAAAATCATCATTTGTTAGGACTGCATGTAAATTTGATATTACACTATAAACATTTAATTATATTTGTATTCTAACGATGGGTCAAATATGAACAAACCCAACTGTTGAGTTAAAAAGTGTCATTTCAATTCAATTAAAAACTAAAAAACACCAATGTTTGGATTTGTCCGTATTTAATCCAACATAATGTTACAACAACTTAGCATTTATTAGAAGGTACATAAACAAATTTTCGCCATCAAACACCATCTGCGTTAAATAAATGTACTTATTTACTTCAATTGTATAATTTTGGGGGCTGCAAAAAGCAACCAACGGTACAAGTAGGAAGTTATGGATCAACTTTGTCCTAAAAACGTCATGCCATAGTTTAATGTCAGAGTCTAAAGGCGGGTCTTGTGTGCTGAATGGCTGAGAGGCAGGAGAGGGGCGGGTGCTCACCCTGTAGACTGCTCCCATTGGTGCTGGTGCAGGTGGGGGGCGGGGAGCTCTGTGGCCGGACGACCGGCGCGAAGGCGCTCTTCTGTTTGACTGCAGAGATCATATGGACAGGAGAGAATGAGAAAGGGCCCGCAGACAGACAGATGGAGGAGTGAGGCTCCAACAGAGGACTTGAGGGGGTGACTGAAACACACACACACACGCACACACATGCAAACACACACACACACAGATGAGTGGCTCATGCCGACTGTTAGAGGGTTAATTGAAGGGGAGGGCGATGGCATGGGAATGAAACCGTGTGTTACACCTGCATGGCAAAGTTGATCCATAACTTAGAACTTTTGCTTTCCAGTACATCAGTGTAGTCCACATGTTTAACTTTTATTTGTACTGACATCAGACATGCGGCCATCTGCATGCTCTGGTCAGAAAAGGCCTGGTGCACTCAATCTGAGCTCTCACCAAAAAAAACCCGCAATGAGTTTTTCTTCAATGAAATTCCAATGGAAAACTCTTGCCAGCTTCTCATAATGAAGGGAAAGCACAGAAACCTGCCACAGAAACAGCGCTGGCCTGCCTGCCAAACAAGTGCCAATCACACACAATACAGCTGTTGGAGATCCAGTGCATCAACAGGCGGCAGTATATAAACCTCGGCTGCAATGTTCAGCGTTCTGAGCTTTATTTTTGCCTCTCATAATGCCAGAAAGCAGCAGCAGTGTTTCCATCCAATGTGCATTTTAAAGTATTGCAGAAGACATGCTTAACGAAATACATTTTCTGAAAATGCACAACAATTTCAATTCAATGCATTATTATTTGTGTAGCGCTTTTACAGTGTAGATGGTGTCATAGCAGCTGAACACAGAAGTTTAGTAAACTGAAACTGTGTCAGTCCAGATTTCAGAGTTCAGTTCAGTGTGGTTTAATCTTCACTGCTGAGAGTCCAAACACTGAAGAGCAAATCCATCCATGCGCAGCTCCACAAGTCCCAAAATCACTCTAAAAAAATGCTGGGTTGTTGTAACCCAACGTTGGGTCAAATAAGGACAAACTATTTATTTTCTATTAATTTTAAATTACACTTTTCAACCCAATGGGTTGCGTTTGTTCGTATTTAACCCAATGTTGGGTTACCAATGCCCAGCCTTTATTTAGAGTGTGATAAGTCTAAAAAGCAATCAAATGCTTAAAGAAAACAGCAAATATCTGTCATTGTGGTCAAAAATGTTAATTTATCCAACCTAAACTTTGCGTTGTTTATAACCCAACTTGGGTTAAATATGGACAACCCCAATGATGTTAGGTTTGTTTAATTTTCAATGAATGAAAGTAATCCTTAATGGAATAAATGTTTGAGTATTGAGCAGGATAAACGTTTGATTTGATAGGGAAAACTGTGCATAAGCTATGATGTAAACAGAGGGAATAAAGTCTGCGCATGCGCTTCATCAGTGTGTGTGACGTGATTTAGTTTTCACAGATATAAACGTGTGTGTGAGGGTGTTTGCGTCATTAATGTTGGTCCGCAGCTCTCCATGTTTCCAGCTCTCCATTGTGTCAGATGTGAGATGTTGTTGTGCTGATTGTAAAAGGCCTCAGTCCTCCGTCAGTCCGTCATCACAGTGCTTCAGTATTCTTCTTCTTCTATTATTATTATTCCCTCCAGATCTGTCTTGAGCTTCTGTCTGCACTCCCGTCTCACGCCTCCAAAAGCCACCGCGTTCATTGCGTTTCGTCTTCGTCTTCTGAGGCGCAACTCATTTCTTAGAGGAGACCCAACACCACAGTGGAGAATCCCAACAGTGCAGCAAACTCCACTTCTCTCAGTGATATCTGTGCAGGTTTAGCAGGAGCTGATCATTTCATTCTCTTTTGTTTCTCATTAGATGGAAACACTGCGTTATTCACTGATGTTTAATGCCATTTTACAGTTGCGCATAAATTTAACTGCATCTTTGGATGGAAACTATTGATGAGTGTGTGAGCGAAGCATGGAGGAGCAGTTAATGTGTTAGGAGATGAGAAAACATGAGTTAGTTCAGATGGAGACAGCGCATGAACAACACACACACACACAACCTTTCATTTCTCCTCAGACACAAAACACACACCCTCAGATGAGCTGCCAACGCAAATCCACCTTTACACTAAGAGTGGTCAAGTTTAGCTGGTTAAATTCAACCCAACATGCACTGCGCAAATGACTGGTTTCTAGCATTTTCCCACAGGTGTGTTACAAGTCAGTCAGTCTGTATTCCTTATGATAGCGCTTCTTTATTGATCCAGTGGTTCAATCCATTACACAGAAGTTTTGGAAATTATTTCTTTGGAGTCTTTCGTTTACACTAGTACGATGGCCGGGAAGTGCAAAACAACATTACAAAGTGTTAAACACTTTTACAAAGCTCGAGACAAATTTACATTTGGAAAAACATTTTTCACCTATCATAAGACACAATTATATAGGAAAAACTATTTTACAAAGGACGACAAGACGCAAAACAAGACGCAAAACACTTTTACCAGTCCCGAAACACACTTACAATGACAGATACTTTACGGAGAGGGAATGTACCACCCACCGGAAGTGATGCAGGGAAAGTGTTGTTGTCGTTGGTGGTGAGCGCGGTAAATTCGTGTTGTGAGTACATGCCGTAAATAAAGTTTATAGTGACCGAACATGGATTGCAGTCGAGGGTTGTTTTGTTCGTTTTGTGGCAAACACATGAGCAGCTTAGGGCGTACTCACACTATGTACAGTTGCCTTGAAGCAGGCCAAAGCTTGCTTGTCCCCCCTCCCAGTAAGCGCTCTCGCTCAGCACAGTGGAGATTTCTTTAGTTATATCATCGTTTAAGTCATTTGATATGCAGTGACACGCAGTCAAATGTTTCGCCGAACAGATCAGCCACTTTTGACGCTCATAAACAATCATAAAGTCCTGGTGCTGCAGAAATTAGGAGGTTTGCTGAAGGTGCGCAGCTTTCATGCAGTGAGGGGTTTGGGTCTTTAATAATCTAAGACAGTTTGTATCTATTGAACAGAAAGAATGTTTAATAAATCTATATGAAACAGTTCCTTAAAAGTCATGTCTTGCTTTCAGTTTCGGGCTCAGGCACGTTTTGCACTCACATACAAGCGTACCTCGCCAAAGCCCAAGTGAACCGCGCTCTGGTACACCTCTTCCAACCGGGCCAGGGTCGGGTTCAGTGCCTGAGCCCGATTCAGAGCACTCACACTCCTCAAACGATCCGGGAAATGCCCCTGGGCACGGTTCGGATAGTATAGTGTGAGTAGGCCCTTAACGAGGTTTTGATTTAAGTGTGGACGGTGTTTGAAGTTTCTAAAGAAAGCAGCTCAGACAGAAACACCAGACATACTGCATCAATGTGTTCAATATTTTAACAAGGGCCACTCGTACGCTGTAATCATGGACATGATGTCAAGTCTACACGGTGTAAACATCTGCTTGAGGACTCTTAACAGTAAACTGAACGGAGCCGGTGTTACGGTTTGACTGGTGTCCGTGTTAACTGGTGACCCTTTCCAGATGTAAACTGTTCACGTTTGCAGATCGGCAGATTCATGCCCATACCAGATAAATATTCTCATCACTTGGTGTCAGTGTAAACATTATTGATTTTAATATTTATAGTATATAACCAAAATTAATGTAAAGAAATAATTATAATTGACATGTCATCACCGGGATTCGAACCCACGTCAAAAGGTTCAGCGCAGGTATCAACCGACCGATCTAACTATTCTGGTCTACATGGTGAGGTCGGTTTCGATATCTTTATCAGTCAACATATGCCGAGCTTTGATTGTTTCCATGTACTTGCGTTTACATGTTTCTACATACTATCACGCTGATATGCTCTCAGAATAGCTCTAAATGACATAATGATGTTATCGCAGTTGGTCAACGATGAATTTTTATGGTTGTAGATGTAACAGGATCATTTCAAGCATATTGATTTCTCTATATTTTCCTCCTGTTTAGTTACTGTTCATTTAAAATAGTTTTGTGTTCACAAATGTATAAATGTAAAAAGACTCTGTAAAGTGACAGTGGTTTCACCTCTTCTCCCCCTTGAGGTTAACATCAAGGTGGTATAGTCCAATCAGCCATACCTGTTGCACTATTGTTTGCGCGGTCTTTTCCTTGAACTAAAGAGGTATGCTCTACCTGTTCCACATTGAACTTAGCACTGGTCATAAACAACACACACAAATACATATTTAAGTTTAATTTTAATCATGTGTTGTATTAACTGATGTAAAAACAATTTGTTATATTGTAGAATGTTATTTTTGTTGACAGTGTAATGGTATGAGCTGAAGCTGCTGATCTGTCATTGACATAATAACATTCTCTGTGCAGGTATGCATTTATAATTTTCATTTTGACAATGTAATATGTGGATTGTCATGGTTCATATGCTAGCTTTTGTAATTGTGAGAGTGAGTTTTCTCTTTCCCTTTTCTGTCTTCCCGTCCTTCCGCGGCGCCTCTCGCTCGTTTCCTCCATCTTTCGCTTATTTCTTTTCCTTGAACTAAAGAGTGTACATTTAATGGTATGAGCTGAAGCTGCTGATCTGTCACAAACATAATAACATTCTCTGTGCAGACTCAAAATGGTGTCCTCTCGTCATTTACAACACAATGCATACGGTTACACAGACTCATGTTAACCGTGCCTTTGGACTCGTGTTAACCTGTGTCTACAGTCACACACACGAGCTGATATTTTCCACTGTGTGGTACATTCCACGTCACTTCCGGTGGGTGGTACATTCCCTCTCCGTAAGGAATCTGTCATTGTAAGTGTGTTTCAGGACTGGTAAAAGTGTTTTGTGTCTTGTTAATTCTTTTCTAAAATGTAAATGTGTTTCGTCCTTGGTAAAATTGTTTTTCCTAAATAATTGTGTCTTATAATAGATTAAAAATGTTTTACAAAATGTAAATTTGTCTCGAGCTTCGTAATAGCGTTTCACACCTTGTAAAGTTGTTTTGCACTTCCCGGCCACCCTACACCAAGGACTACAGCTCCACTTTACTACTACACTATACAAAATATATATTTTTAAATAGTTTTAACAGTTGTGGTTTAATAAAATGATATTTAAAAATTGATGTGAATAAGAAAAACATGGTTTGAGTTATTTTCAAGCGTTACGATTATTCGATGATAGCTGAATGATAAAACCTACTTGTCTTAAAACCATTTAAAGGGGAAATGAAGCACTCAGTCAAGTTGACCTTATTTTGTACATTGGCTTCCACTTTAATGAAAATATATTAAACAAACTGGATTAATGTAAGCATTTAGCAGAAAACGGCATGTTTTACTGTAGATTTTAGACCTCGTGCGCAGCCATCTTAGAACGTCGCTGTGTCTGACGTCACGGGGTTGGTTGAGTTCCCTGTGCTGAACAGAAACAATGGAAGTAAAGGAGACTGTAAAGCCTAATTTAACCCAATGCGTGAAGTTGTGGATGTGGAGCTGCTGCAAATACAAGCATCAGATGTGTGTCTAATATAAAAGTATAGATATTTATTCTATTTTTCTTTTTATTACTGATTATTTGATGCGCTTTGATTCACTCTCTGTATTACGCTGCCTGACAGCCTGTCTGGGTTTGTAACGGACTGAACACAGAGACTGGACAGCCTAATTTAACCCAATGCATGAAGTTATGGACGAGCATCACAGAGCTGCTGCAAATACAACAAATACAAGTGTCTTCAGTTGTGTTTTCCTTTTGTTAATACTGTTCGTTTGATGCGCTGTGATCCTCTCGTGCTGCCTGACGAGGGCATTTACATTCAGACTAACGCAACGATTAAAATCATTCATGGCTTCACACTTTACTAAGTCACATCTGTGTGGGTTATGTCAGGACATATTCCCTTATCAAGTCAATCAACTCGATCTCTCAACATGTATGAAGGATAAAAACCTGCCATGAGAAACACCGTGCTGATCTTCAGCGCAGGGAACTCAACCAACCCCATGACATCAGACACAGCGACATTCCAAGATGGCTGCGCCCTAGGTCTAAAATCTACAGTAAAACATGCCGTTTTCTGCTAAATGCTTACATTAATCCAGTTTGGTTAATATATTTTCATTAAAGTGGAATCCAATGTACAAAATAAGGTCAACTTGACTGAGTGCTTCATTTGCCCTTTAAAGCTTCAGATGATAAAAGTCCAGCATGCACATGTATACTCATGCATCAGTGTGCATGCTCAGTTATCAGTCTTGGTGTGAACGATGCTTTTAGGAATCTGACTGTAATTAGCTGTATTGTGCAGATTGCGGTGTGTTCGAGTGACGGGGACACTCACTTGCGTATGGAGAGTTTGCAGCGGAGCCGTTGAGGAAGCTCGGGGATCCCGGCACGCCCAGGTTGGTCATTCCAGCGGCTCCGTATCCGTTCATGGTGGAGGTGATGGTGTTGTAGTTGGACTGCTGCGGTGTGGAGCTCGGCACGTACCCGCGAGGAGACACGCTGTTAGAGTTACGAGAGTAACCTGGAATACAGCACAGGATAGAACTGATGAGGAGCGGTTGGATTATTAAAATATAATGAACATCTGACCTATATGGACATTTTTATAGTAATATATTGGAAATCCTGTAGTGATTTTGAAACGCGCTATAGAACATGTACTTGAATTATCTACTGTGGTGCTTCTACATTTGCTATGGTAACACAGCAGCTATAGAAGTTAATATTTTGTGCTGATTCTACAGTTGTGATGGTAACACAGCAGCTATAGAAATGAATATGTTGTGCTGATTCTACAGTTGCTATGGTAACACAACAACTATATTAGTTAATATATTGTGGCGATTCCATAGTTTCTATGGTAACAACAACTATAGTAATTCATCTGTTGTGATGATTCTACAAATGCAAGGGTAAGACAACAACTACAGAAGCTATTCTGTTGTGGCGATTCTACAGTTGCTATGGCAACACAACTATAGATGTTAATCTGTTGTGGTGATTCTACAGTTGCTATGGCAACACAACAACTATAATAGTTAATACGTTGTGGTGATTCTATAGTTGCTATGGTAACAACAACCACTATAGGAATTATTCTGTTGTATTGATTCTACAACTGCCATGTTAACGCAATAACGATAGAAATTAATCTGTTGTGGTGATTCTACAGTTCCGCTGGTAAAACAACTATAGAAGTTAATCTGTTGTGGTGGTTCATAAGTTGCTACGGTAACACAACAACTATAATAATTAATCTGTTATGGTGATTCTACAGTTGCTATGGTAACACAACAACTGTTGTACAGAAGTTAATCTATTGTGGTGATTCTATAGTTGCTATGGTAACAACATTTATAGAGGTCAATCGGTTGTGGTGATTCTACAGTTGCCATGGTAACACAACAACAATAGTAACACAACAATAATGGTAATTAATCTGTTGTGGTGATTCTACAGTTGCTATGGTAACATCAACTACAGTAATTAATCTGTTGTGGTGATTCTACAGTTGTTATGGTAACAACAACAACTATTGTAACTGATCTGTTATGGTGATTCTATAGTTTCTATGGTAACAACAACTATAGTAACTGATCTGTTGTGGTGTTTCTACAGTTGCTATGGTAACACAAAAACTACAGTAATAAAAACAAATGACCAATACTGTAGTTTTCTACACCTATAGGATTTATTATACAACACTACATCGCAGTATACACTGTAAAAAATTATATTATCAAATAGTCATGACAACATGTTTTTAGTTCATTGTAACGTATTAATGTAAGTTATCCTGTTATAACTTAATTTTACAAGTTACGCAAGCTGTTTTAAGTCAGGTTAACACAATATAAGTTCAATGGACACATAAGTTTAATTTGATTCAACTTAAAAATTTAACGCAACTATGACTTTTTTACAGTGCACTAAAGTAAACTACAATATGACTTATAGTTTATCAGAGCTAGTGTGACTTCTGCAACAGGCTGGTAATCAAAACAACACACTCATGGGTAAGTCCTGAACAGAGTGTTCTTACAGAAATGTTCTTACTCTTGTTTGTATTTTCTCTATTTCCAGAAACATTCATAGTCTGCCAAAACTAAAAAGGAAGTTGACTTGGCATACATCCTTTTTCACTCTCTGGGCTTTAAGAGTAACTACTATATAAAACAATAAAAACTGCACAAAAATATTTAGAAAGGGCACTTCAAAACAGTTACAGTTTAACTCTTGATCTAATTTTTATTCAGCCTCCAATCAACAAATATTAGTGACATATATTGTACTTTATTGTCATTTATTTTATATTCTATATTTTCCTTAATAGTTTAAAGCATTTTTTTAATGTTTTAATTTTTTTGTAGATTAGCACTGTAAATGCATTTTGTTGTTACAAGTGTACAATACATGTTACAATAAAAGGGTAGTTTCTATAAACTCTATTTATATTATTTGTTTTGTATTATTTTAAAGATAAAATTAATTTTTAATCACTGACTAATGAAATATATAAATAAATATGAATATACAATTTTTAGGTTGGCATGTTCTCACCGTGTTGGTGTGGGTTTCCTCCGGGTGCTCCGGTTTCCCCCACAGTCCAAACACATGCTCTATAGGGGAATTGAACTAAACTGGCCGTAGTGTATGAGTGTGTGTGTGTGTGTGTGTGTGTGTGTGTGTGTGAATGAGTGTGTATGGGTGTTTCCCAGTGAGTGGTTGCAGCTGGAAGGGCATCCGCTGTGAAATACATATGCTGGATAAGTTGGCGGTTCATTCCACTGTGGCGACCCCAGAATAATAAAGGGACTAAGCCGAAAAAGAAAACGAATGAATGAATTTTAAGGTTAACTCTTACATTTCAAGAAGAATTGCTTATGAAACAATGCTAATTATCATCAGTGTTAGATTTGAGGCATTTCAAACAGAAAATCACCACAATTCAACAAAGTACACTTCATCATGATCAACAAGGTGTTTATACACTTATCCATCTACACTTACAATAACAAACGCATTTAGACATTAGTGTTAAAACAATGACTTTCAAATATATACATATATAGTATTATTAGTATACATACAGCATTATTATACTATTATTATTATGATTATTATAATAACTAATTTAGCTAAAAATTCATTCATTCATTTTCCTTCGGCTTAGTCCCTTTATTTATCAGGGGTCACCACAGCGGAATGAACCACCAACTATTGCAGCATGTGTTTTACACAGCGGATGCCCTTCCAGCTGCAACCCAATACACCAGCCTGATCTCACGAGAAAACGTAAGTATTTTAGTTTAGTTTAGTGGCTAATTCGTATGAATTTGTACGAGTTCAGTCGTACGAAATTGTACGATTTTAAAAAGGAGGCATGGCACCTAACTCCACCCCTAAACCCAACCGTCATTGGCGGATGAGCAAATCATATTAAATTGTACGAATTAGCCACTAAATCAAAAAGTTTCGAATTGCCGTGAAATTGTGTTGAATACACCCATACACACTCATTCACACACACACACACACACTACGGCCAGTTTAGTTCATCAATTCCCCTATAGTGCATGTGTTTGGACTGTGGGGCGAACCGGAGCACCCGTAGGAAACCCACACCAACACGAGGACAACATGCAAACTCCACACAGAAACACCAACTGACCCAGCTGGGACTCAAACCAGCGACCTTCTTGCTCTGAGGCGACAGTTCTGACCACTGAGCCACCCTTAGCTAAAAATAAATATTGTATTTAATAAATGATAGTATTTTGTTTTTTGACTGACAGCTCAGCATCTCTTCTGTCAGTCACGTGACCTTCATCATCATCATCTGCATATGTTCTGGGAGCGGATGCTGATCATCTGAGATCTCCCCTAAATAAACTCTGCTCCTCTGTGTGTTCAGGAGCTGCAGGAGGACAGAGCTGCTGTTTTCTGTAAATCAGTTTGCAACTTAATGAGAACTTGAAACAATAATTAGTTTGATGGATGAAGGAGCGGCGCAGCGGGCTAAACGAATTAAATCCTGCTGAAGTTTCACTGCGCACGAGCGGCAAGTCTGAAACGCAATATTTTTATAATGGCGAGCGGCCCTTTCCCATGACCTCATGATTCCTGTAGGTGTTTCTTTCCTGCGTGGATGACGAAAACAGACGAGAGAGAGAGTGTGTGTGTGTGTGTGTGTGAGAGAGAGAGTTCTGTTCATCTTTTGTTCATCTGCTCGTCTCGCATGTTTTCCCACTTCCTGTGTGTGTGTGTGTGTGTGTGTGTGTGTGTGTGTGTGTGTGTGTCAGAACCACTGCTGAGAAGAAACATGGCCGGCGCTGAGAGATTGAAAACACACTTGACTTGTGCATGGAAATTCTCACACACACTGCATGGTGCGCGCACACAAACGTGCAGACACGCACACACACAAACGTGCAGGCACACATATACATGCATGCTCACACATGCAGGCATGCACACACTCTCACACACGCCACACGCACACTAAAATATGTGCACACCAGGGACGTGCGTTCAGGGGAGGCAGGGGAGGCAGTGCCTCACCTGTCATCATCCTCACCTGTCATCATGAGATGTACAGTCGTGGCCAAAAGTTGAGAACGACACTAATATTAGTTTTCACAAAGTTTGCTGCTTAACTGCTTTTAGATCTCTGTTTCAGTTGTTTCTGTGACGTACTGAAATATAATTACAAGCACTTCATACATTTCAAAGGCTTTTATTGACCGTTACATGACATTAATGCAGAGTCAGTATTTGCAGTGTGGGACCTCTGCTATTTGACTAGGCATGCTCTCAATCAACTTCTGACCAAATCCTGACTGATATCAACCCATCCTTTCATAATCACTTCTTGGAGTTTGTCAGAACTAGTGGGTTTTTGTTTGTCCACCCGCCTCTTGAGGATTGACCACAAGTTCTCAATGGGATTAGGATCTGGGGAGTTTCCAGGCCATGGAACGTTTTGGTCCCCGAGCCACGTAGATATCACTTTTGCCTTGTGGCACGGTGCTCCATCGTGCTGGAAAAGGCATTGTTCTTCACCAAACTGTTGTTGGATTGTTGGAAGAAGTTGCTATCGGAGGGTGTTTTGGTACCATTCTTTATTCATGGCTGTGTTTTGGGGGAAAATTGTGAGTGAGCCCACTCCTTTGGATGAGAAGCAACCCCACACATGAATGGTCTCAGGATGCTTTACTGTTGGCTTGACACAGGACTGATGGTAGCGCTCACCTTTTCTTCTCCGGTCAAGCCTTTTTCCAGATGCCCCAAACAATCGGAAAGGGGCTTCATCTGAGAATATGACTTTGCCCCAGTCCTCAGCAGTCCATTTACCATACTTATAATTACTTTTTTAGGGTTTTTCACCTTTATTTGACAGGATAGTAGAGAGAATTGACAGGAAAGTGTGGGGAGCAGAGAGAGGGGAAGGATCGGCATAGGACCTCGAGGTGGGAATCGAACTTGTATTGCCGTGAACACCGGAGTGCATGTGTCGGTGCACTTTCCACTATGCTGTTGGCACCGACGATTCGCCATACTCTTTGCAGAAGATCAATCTGTCCCTGATGTTTTTTTGGAGAGAAGGGGCTTCTTTGCTGCCCTTCTTGACTCCAGGCCATCTTCCAAAAGTCTTCGCCTCACTGTGTGTGGAGATGCGATCCCACCTGCCTGCTGCCAATCCTGAGCAAGCTCTGCACTGGTGGCACTCTTTAGGAGACGATCCTGGCTCTTGTTGGACTTTATTGGATGCCCTAAAGCAGTGGTCACCAAACTTGTTCCTGGAGGGCCGGTGTCCTGCAGATTTTAGCTCCCACCCTAATCAAACACACCTGAACAAGCTAATCAAGGTCTTACTAGGTGTACTTGAAACATCCAGGCAGGTGTGTTGAGGCAAGTTGGAGCTAAACTCTGCAGGGACACCGGCCCTCCAGGACTGAGATTGGTGACCCCTGCCCTAAAGCCTTCTTAACAAGAGTTGAATCTCTTTCCTTGAAGTTCTTGATGATCCTATAAATTGTTGATTTAGGTGCAATCTTAGTAGCCACAATATCCTAGCCTGTGAAGCCGTTTTTATGCAACGCAAAGATGGCTGCACACGTTTCTTTGCAGCTCACCATGGTTAACAATGGAAGAACAGTGATTTCAAGCATCACCCTCCTTTTAACATGTCAAGTCTGCCATTCTAACCCAATCAGCTGGACATAATGATCAGCAATGAAATGCAGTGGAAAGTTTTTGTTTAGGATTAAGTTAATTTGCAGGGCAAAGAAGGAATTTACAATTCATCTGATCACTCTTCATAACTTATATAGTATGAGCAAATTGCTGTTATAAAAACTTAAGCAGCAACTTTTCAATATCCAATATTTATGTAATTCTCAAACCTTTGGCCACGACTGTACACTAATGATAAAATAAATATTTGTGCACTGATCTGTGCTATAAATGATTTCAAATGATTTCAATCCTTTTAATAAATCTAAATCGCTGTATTCTGCCTTTCTCCTGATCAATTACAGCGCAGGAAGTGAGCTGAGGCAGCACTGAGCTCTGCCTCACGTCAGTGTATGCTACCAATGTAATGCTGTGTTAATGTTTTTATACATTGTAGACATCTTTATGAAATGTCCTCGCTTTGCATATGATAGGTAATGCATTTCACGTATATATATATTACTTATTTAGTGTTAGGATCTGACTTGCAGCCGCGCTGAAAAGACATGAGGTGAGGCAGGCAGTAGCTCTGCTGCACTGAAGAGGGCGCATGTGAGCTCACAGGTATTCTTGTTTAGTGGTTGTTGTTTTTCTACAGCAAGTAATGTTCAATTGGAGTCCGTTATTTTATGTTTTGCTCTGACTGACTGTAAAAATGGCAGATGTAATATGTCAGGTCAATAATTTCTCAAAATTAGACTTCAATCAAAACGTTAATAAATAATGGATGACCAAAACCAGAGCTAAAGGGATTGCTTCAAAGAACAGGACAAAAGTCAAAGTAATTCAAGTCATTGAAGACATAATTTAAAGTAAAGGTAAGACCAGTGTGCTTGTTATAGGCTGTCTGTAGCATCCACCTTGGTGTTTTTGCACGTCAAATTAAATCGCTACATTTTTCATTCTTCTTTGGGCCAATATCATGTAATTTGTGGATGTGTGTAAACGTAACATTCTGTAGTGCATTCAGATATTGTTTAAGGCCATTTTGATCATCATACAGTAAACATCCATTGTCATCTCATAAGCGAAATGCATCTAAACAGTCTCTCGATCATTATGTGTAAAAATTTTAGACATCTTGGACAATTTTAATGCTTCCATTTCTGCATTTATAAATCGGCCATGTCTTGAGGTAGTTCATTATGATGTGAGCTACTTTCTATGTGTGATTTGATTGGACAGGAAATCACAGGACTGATTTTTCTAATCTCCATAGACAAGAAAAAAACCAGTAGTGACTGCAGGTTGAAGGAAAATAGTGGAGTAAAAGTACCAATACTGCACTACAAATGTACTCAAGGGAAGGTACACATTTTTTAAACTAATAAGTAAATTACAAATCCTGTGAAAAACTACTCAATTACAGTCATTTGAGTATTTGTCATTTGTTACTTTACACCACTGTATAATATATAAGTAGGGCCAGACAGAATCTGCGAACATTTTTTTTGCTATTTCTGCTGAGAATTTTGTAAAAAATCTGTGGATTTATGCAGAATTATTTTGGGAGTAACATAACAAAAAAACATAATATATGAAATAAAAAAAATCCCTTTTTAACTTTTATTTAACGCTTAAAATGCATATCCAATTAGATCCACTTATTTGGTAAACAAAGCAAGCCTCTCATATAATATCTCAACTAAAGGACAGAAAATATTACTGTACAAACGGCACTGTACATAAATCAAACGAACACTTTCATATTAGACAATAATATTACTGAAATTAATAAAAAAAAACTGAATAAATATAGATTTACACACATTAATAGAAGTAAATAAACAAAATTTAACAAAATTAAAGTAAACTCTGGAAAATCTGTGGAAGAAAAAAAACTCTGGAAAATCTGCAGATTTCTGTGTGTGCAGATTCCATGTGGGCCTAGATATGAAACCCAATCAGTAGTCGAGTCGGCAAATATATTGGGTGCATATATTTGTAAATCTGACCCTGAAAGAGTCGTGCCTCACCAGCCACAAAACTCCCCGCACGTCACTGGTGCGCGTGCACGCACACGCACACGCACACACACACACACACACACACACACACACACACACACACACACAATGTTACACACTCTGCAGATTTCAAAGAATTTCCTGAATAATTTATTTCTCACTCCTTCAGAAATCAGTTTAATATGATAACCTGATGATCAAGAAACCTTTATGATTGTTATAACTGTAATGCATTTAAGAATTAAGAATATTGAGGAAACAAATGAATGCATATAAAGTTTATTGAATATTTTGTGTATATTTTGCATTTTATTTTAAGTCAATCAGCCCTTTTTTGATTACAGTAGGTAAACTTTCCATAACAATTAGCAAAAATCTTTCAAAGGCATATCATTTTGAGCTAAAATAGGGTGATCTGGGGTCCTTAAAGCCTCTAACGTGAGCAGAACGTGTCTGTATGATGAGGGTCAGCTGAACACTGTTTCTGCTAAAAGTGTGTGAGCTCGCAGAACTGTAGATCCATCATTAGATCTTGATTTTAATACACAGACGAACTCAGATGTGTCTGCGCTCCATAACTGCGTTTGCAAATAATGTGTTTGACTGGTGTAGCGCTGTCATTCTGAGTCTCTTCACAGCCGCGCCGCTCACACTTCTCTCAGCGTGCACACACACATAGGCAGGCAGACACACACATTCAGAAAAACATGCTACTGCGCACGCACACACACACAAGCAGACACACACACACAAAAGCACTCACACATGTACAGAGGCAGACACACACTTATACACATACAATGAACACACCCACAACAGCAGACATACATGCTTACAGTATTCATACACACACATGCACGCACTCACACAGGCAGACAAACACATATGCATGCGCATAGCAATGTATACACACAAACATGTGCATTAACACACATGGAGACACACACTTATGCGCTCACACACAATGTACATACACATGCATGCACTGACACACACAATGTACACATGCATACTCTGACACACACAGGCAGATAGACTATGTACACACACATACTGTACTGTACGCACACACATTGATCAGTGTTTTCTATTGTCAGGTGAGTGGCAGTTTTGAGTGCAGCGTGTGACAGATCTGCCAAAACACAGTCATGACATCCTAACGTAGAGCCATGTGTGTGTGTGTGTGTGTGTGTGAGAAATCCTGAATGGTGTCTCAATCAGAGCAGTCAGACACTCTGTAGGGCCGTAAACGTGTGATCAATTCAACTGAAGATAGTGTGATAAAAACATTAACACGATTAATTGTGCCCCCTGATCTGTATGCAAATCAACTACAGTATTTAAATGAGTCGGGTTCGCAGCAGCTTCAAACGTACTGCATGAGTTATTAGGAGTTATAAACATTGACAGAAGCAACTAATTGGATTGGTTTTTAGTTTTCTTAATAGTTTAAATGTTTTTTTATTTAAATTCTAAAGAAAGTTTTTGCATTTTTTGGGTAATTTTAGTAAATATTTAAATATTTAAGTAAAAAAGAGAAACATTTGCTGGAAAAATAAATATATCTATATTTTTATATATTAAAATTCAATTTAAATGTTTATTTCAGGGCGTCACGGTGGCGCAGTGGGTAGCACGATCGCCTCACAGCAAGAAGATCACTGGTTTGAGTCCCGGCTGGGTCAGTTGGTGTTTCTGTGTGGAGTTTGCATGTTCTCCCAGTGTTGGTGTGGGTTTCCTCCGGGTGCTCAGGTTTCCTCCACAGTCCAAACACATGCGCTATAGGGGAACTGATTAACTAAACTGGCCGTAGTGTGTGAGTGTGTGTGTGAATGAGTGTGTATGGGTGTTTCCCGGTGTTGGGTTTCGGCTAGAAGGGAATCCACTGCGAAAAACATATGCTGGATAAGTTGGCGGTTCATTCCGCTGTGGTGACCTCGGATTAATAAAGAGACTAAGCCGAAAAGAAAATGAATAAATGAATGAATGAATGTTTATTTCAAGTAACACAACTTTTATGTTACTTATATATTGACTTATATATATGTCAATACGTCAAAACACACACACACACACACATTTAGTACTTTGTTTTTAGTAGGTTCTGCTATCCTTTTATACACACTTGTTGGGTTTTAAAAAAAAGTCCCCACAAGGTCAACATTTACTGGTATTGCTGTACTTCAGCCAAATGTCCCCATGACATGAAGAATACAAGGTCACACACACACACACACACACACACACACATTTTTGATTTCTTCACAACTCTCTGGTATTACTATATTTACCAAATGTCCCCACAACATAAGGAGTACAAGGTCACAAACACACTCACACGCTCTCTTACACACACACACTTGTTTTTGATTTTTTCAAAACTTTCTGGTACCATATTTACCAAATGTCCCCATGACATAGGCAATACAAGGACACACATACACACACATGATTTTGCTTTTGTCAAAAAAAGACTGGTATTGCTATACTTGTGGGGACATTAGGTCTGTGAAATGTTCTAAATACCAGGCGCACACACTTATTTTTGCTTTTGGCAAAACTTACTGGTATTGCTATACGTATGGGGACATTTGGTCCATACAATGTAATAAATACCAGGCACACACACACTCTTGCTTTTGTCAAAACCTACTGATATTGCTATACTTGTGGGGACATTTGGGGCATACAATGTTATAAATATTCTATTTACACATGCACACACACACTAATTGTTGCTTTTGTCAAAACTTACTGGTTTTGCTATATTTGTGGGGACATTTGGTCCGTACAATTAATAAATACCAAGCACACACATTTGGTCTATGTCTACATACTATGTAATGAATATCACGCACGCACACACGCACACACACACACACACTTGTTTTTGTTTTGGTCAACACGTACTGGTATTGCTATATTTGTGGGGACATCTGGTCCATACAATGTAATGAATATCACACATGCACTGACCCTGGTCCGCCTGCGAGGCCTCAGAAATGTTGACGGCGAGCTGGCTGCTGAAGGAGTTGACTCCCATCATGCCGGAGTGAGCGCTGGAGCCCGTCAGAGAGGGCAGCTGATTGTGGCTCCGCGGCACACTGTACAGAGCCTCCGTCAGGTCAGCCGCACGCTTCAGGATGATCTCCTGACACACACACACACTTCTCAATGACGCATGTTACATCAAGATACAGAACTCAAAACTAAATTATTTAGACATTTATTCTGTTATATGATTATTCAGACAGTCACAGTTTATTTACTATAGTTTAGAAGATGAGCCTGGGTCAGTTTGGACCCGTAAGTCTACAGGAGGGTTAAATAAAGGATAAAGTACATCCAGACGGTTGTTTGGCAGAATAAAACTCATCAGGTTTATCAGCAGCTGCTGTAGAAGACTGAAGAGCAGGATGTAAATTACACTGATTATTACACGGCTCTCTGGAATATTTGATTCTGATTGGTCAGTCATGACACTCCAGGGTATATTATTCCCTAATAATAAACAGGCATACTAATAACACAGGCTCATTTGGGTCATCACTAAATATATAAGCTTATCTGACTTTCCTCGGTTCTTTTGAATAATTATTCGGTCACAAGATGACATCATCACGCAAAGCTGACAGAAATTAAACAGCTCATGGTGTATACACTAATCTGCGCATTATTAAATGTAAAGCTGGCAGGAAAGGGTTGAATGGAGCATATACCAGCCTACGTATTACTCATTCACAAGATGGCAAGTAGTTCAAGTATATGGATGAACGTATTCACTGACGCTCAAGATAATTCTCAGATCCCGGACGAGTCTGTGTTAATCAGCAGTTGTTATCTGGGAATAACAGACTTTGAAATGTCACGAATGACCAATCAGAATCCAGTATTCCAGACAGCCATGTAATAATATCCGCTAATGTCCTGTAAAATGTGATTATTTGTGTTTCAAATCATACCTGGTTGTTGTGAGGCATCCCGTACAGAGCTTCCACCAGATCTGCAGCTCTCTTCAGCAGAACCTCCTAAAACACACACACACATTGTAGTTAGTATGACATCAGTGCTGATATACAGCCACATCACAGTTCTGCATGGGTGATATTGCATTTATACAACAGTTTGACAGCATAATGATATAAATAAATAATCAAATCAACCACATAGAGTGTCAAAAACACTGTGAGGAAATACTTTCTTATTTATAAAGCAAGCACAATATAACAACAGTTGTTGACCATCGTGCTGTACACAAGCTGCATACAAATTATCAGACAAGACCAAAGGAATAAACCAACACACAATACATAAAACATATATATATATATATAGAAGAAAACAGCAAGTTCAAATAACTTGCGTATCAAAAGCCTTTTCTAAAAGGTGAAGTTTCAATTTCCCCTTAAAAGTTTCATCTCCAATGCATTCATATCTGCAGACGAGCATCCAAACTGCAAAAGCCACAGCTAATTCACAAACATCACTGTAGTTTGGGTTTATTTATTAATAGATTAGCAACTCAAGATAAAATCACATTGTATAATGATATCTTCATATCTCAATGATACAGAATAAATAAATAACTATAAATAAATGAATACAGTTCAACATTAAAACATTAGATATAATTTATCAGATCAATATATGATAAATAACTCCTTTACTTTAATATAAGTTCTTCTTTTCTTCCTGGTGGTATACGTGGTACTGGTAGGCTCAGTATGCTGTTATCATCCATCCACATGGTTAATCAGGTATAGATCACATTCAGCTGCGGTCGAAATTTAACAAGAATTGTTTATATTATTTATTAAATTTCCCATTAATTGTATTTTATTACTGTGTGGAGTTTGTATGTTCTCCCTGCGTTCGCGTGGGTTTCCTCCAGGTGCTCCGGTTTCCCCCACAGTCCAAAGACATGCGCTATAGGGGAATTGGGTAGGCTAAATTGTCCGTAGTGTATGAGTGTGGATGGATGTTTCCCAGAGATGGGTTGCAGCTGGAAGAGCATCCGCTGCGTAAAACATATGCTGGATAAGTTGGTGGTTCATTCCGCTGTGGTGACCCCAGATTAATAAAGGGACTAAGCCGAAACTTGTATTTTACTAACGTCCACCCCTACTCCAACCATCACTGTAATGTAAAACAGATCTGGAGTCTTACTATTATAGCTAATTAACAATGTGGATGGATGATGACCAGTAGGTGCAGAAGACCCCTACAGGCCCACATCTATCAGCTGATAACCACTGATAAAGCCCATTCAATTGAGTGATAACAGCGGATGTATAAAAACACCAATTAAAGTGCTCGGAGTCTTCATAAAACCTTGCACATGCTAAAATAAAGTGTGTTTTAGAGCCAAATGTCACTTAAGAACTATAATATTTGATTCAGAACACAAACCGATCGGGTTCTTTGGTTTGGAGTAGAACCCTGGATATTTACCATGTATATAAGTGTAGGCTGTGGTTAGAACGAAGCCAAACCTGTGATGAAGCAGACTGAAAAAGAAGCTGTTGGAATTTCATTTACACCAACCTGTCACACACACACGAACACACACCCTGTGCCAAATAACACACACACACACACACTGATGCAGTGATCCGTTCAAAGTGTACACATATGCTCCACTGTCATTCTTCACACACGCATATGTATGTGTGTGATCCTGTAGTGTTCCTGTGTAAGTCACACATCTCCTCTGACCACACACACACATCATACTCAAAGTCAAACTCACACACACTTATATGGTCTCTCTACAGTATATCTCTACTGATGTTAGTACTGTAAAGACTATGTTTTCTCGTCTCCCCCTAAACTCAGCACACACACACACACACAGAGCAAACAATGCACACTTCTACATCTTCACTATTCTTCATTCTGCCTAATATATGAGATGTGTCCTCATGGGGACCGAAGAAAAAAACATGGACATGCAAGGTCAAAATTTACTGGTATTGCTGTACTTATGCCAAATGTCCATCCGGCATACGGAATACAAGGTCACACACAAACACACACTGCACAAATGTTTTTTCTATCGTCCTACACTTAACCCTGTCGCTTACAATAAACTTTTACAGTTTTACTTTCAGTAAAAAGGTTAATTCTGTGTGATTTAGAAGCCTTTGAAGATGAGGAATGTCCTCATAAGGCACAATCTCCTGTGATACCTGTAATACACATTTGTGTCCCCCCACATTTGTCACAAAAACACACACTCATGCAAACATATACACACATACATATGCACTCACATTTCAATTCTGTTTAATTTACAGATTTTTTTTTCTAATATTGTGTGTATATATACATATATATACAAACACACTCACCACTTCATTAGGTACACCTGACTAGTACCGAGTTGGACCCCTTTTGCCTTCAGATCTGCCTTAATCCTTGGTGTCAGAGATTCAACAAGCTACTGGAAATATTCCTCAGAGATTTTGCTCCATATTGACATGATAGCATCACGCAGTTGCTGCAGATTTGTCGGCTGCACATCCATGATGCCAATCTCCTATTCCACCACATCCCAAAGGTGCTCTATTGGATTGAGCTCTGGTGACTGTGGAGGCCATTTGAGTACAGTGAACTCATTGTCATGTTCAAGAAACCAGTCTGAGATGATTGGGGCTTTATGACATGGTGCGTTATCCTGCTGGAAGTAGCAATCAGAAGATGGAGACACTGTGCTCATAAAGGGATGGACATGGTCAGCAACAATACTCAGGTAGGCTGTGGTGTTGACACCATGCTCAATTGGTACTAATGGACCCAAAGAAAATATCCCCCACACCATTACACCACCACCAGCAGCCTGAACCGCTGATACAAGGCAGGATGGATCCATGCTTTCATGTTGTTGAGGCCAAATTGTGAGCCGAGCATCCGAATGTGGCAGCAGAAATGGAGACTCATCAGACCAGGCAACGTTTCTCCAATCTTCTATTGTCCAGTTTTGGTGAGCCTGTGTGAATTGTAGGCCTCAGTTTCCTGTTCTTAGCTGACAGGAGCGGCACCCGGTGTGGTCTTCTGCTGCTGTAGCCCATCCGCCTCAAGGTTGGACGTGTTGTGTGTTCAGAGATGCTCTTCTGCAGACCTCGGTTGTAACGAGTGCTTATTTGAGTTACTGTTGCCTTTCTATCAGCTGGAACCAGTCTGGCCATTCTCCTCTGACCTCTGGCATCAACAAGGCATTTGCGCCCACAGAACTGCCGCTCACTGGATATTTCCTCTTTGTCGGACCATTCTCTGTAAACCCTAGAGATAATTGTGCGTGAAAACCCCAGTAGATCAGCAGTTTCTGAAATACTCAGAGCAGCCCGTCTGGCACCAACAACCATGCCACATTCAAAGTGTTTTAAATCCCCTTTCTTCCCCATTCTGATGCTCGCTTTGACCTGCAGCAGATCCTCTTGACCAGGTCTACATGCCTAAATGCATTGTGCTGCTGCCATGTGATTGGCTGATTAGAAATTTGTGTTAATGAGCAGCTGGACAGGTGTACCTAATAAAGTGGCCGGTGTGTGTGTGTGTGTGTGTGTGTGTGTGTGTGTGTGTGTGTGTATGTGTATATATGCATACATGCAATTGATTTTGAGTTCTTATTTTGTTTGCTTAATAATTTATCTCACACACACACGCACACACACACGCACACGCACACGCGCACACACACACACACACACACACACACACACACACACAGTTCTCAGTAAGAGAAACACAGTCAGGCCATAATAATCTGACAACGGCTTCTTGTGCTTTATCATTTTCCATCTGCTCCATCTGTACTGCATTAACGTTTAATTCTTCAACAGTTTTCTGCACAGGTGAAGCAGGAAACCATCACTCAGCTCGTGCATTTATATTTCACACATACACACACACACACACACATGAACACATGTATGCACACACACACAATGAATGCACGCACACAAACATATTTTAAGACACACATTATGTTTTTGTCAAAATGTATTAGTATAGCTATACTTGTGGGGACATTTGGGCACATACACACACACAGAAACAGGAGACAAGCGGAGGTGTGGAGGTGAATCAGAGCTGGTATTATGGCAACCTCTGCTGGAGCTCCCAGGGGTATTACACTGAAACCACACACACACACACTTGACAGGAAACAAAGAGACACACAGATGAAAGTATAGAGTAAACACGGACAGAGCGAGCGCAGGATTGAGCCGCAGAAGAACAGACTGAAGGAGGAAACTGATTGTAAATCTCCTGACGAGAAGCAGACAGAAAACACTGCTGAAAGATGAGCAAAGGAGAACGGCTGGAGGAAAACAAAGGAAAAAATACCCCAGGGAGAGAGAGAGAGAGAGAGAGAGAGAGAGAGAGACACACACACACGTTGTTGTTCTTGTTTGTTGCAAGTTTATATTGTTACGATATTTTGTTTCTATTCTTTCATTTTAATCGTTTTATTGTTATTATATTTTTCTATGTGTCCACACGTCAAGCTTTGGCAATATTGTCTCATTTACAATCATACCAATAATGCAGCTTTGAATTGAATTTAACTGAGAGAGACACACACACACATGCATGCAGACAGGCACACACATGCACACAATTCAAAATAGTTTTTAACAAATCCTAAAATGTTTATTGTTAAATATATGGTTTATTATAAGGTAATAATATTGCTTTATTAGTGTTTGTTTGTTTCATCACTATGCCATTTGCTTTCATGTGGTCTATTCAATGCAAACTTCCCCATAGCTTCGGCAGTACACGTGTAAGATCTGTCAGGTTAATGAAGCTAGTCTGAATGGAA
>NC_079448.1:55904838-55912338 GCF_903798145.1 Danio aesculapii | reverse complement strand
GTGAGTAAGCCTGTTGCTTTTAAAGTGATTAGTTGACTTGACTCAAAATAAGTGAGTAAGCCTGTTGCTTTTGAAGTGATTAGTTGACCTTAAATAAGTGAGTAAACCTGTTGCTTTAGAAGCGATTAGTTGACTTGACTCAAAATAAGAAAGTAAACCTATTGCTTTTAAAGTGATTAGTTGACTTGACTCAAAATAAGTAAGCCTGTTGCTTTTGAAGTGATTAGTTGACTTGACTCAAAATAAGTAAGTAAGCCTGTTGCTTTAGAAGCAATTAGTTGACTTGACTCAAAATAAGAAAGTAAACCTATTGCTTTTAAAGTGATTAGTTGACTTAAAATAAGTGAGTAAACCTATAGCTTTAGAAGCGATTAGTTGACTTAAAATAAGTGAGTAAGCCTGTTGCTTTTCAAGTGATTAGTTGACTTAAAATAAGTGAGTAAACCTGTTGCTTTAGAAGCAATTAGTTGACTTGACTCAAAATAAGAAAGTAAACCTATTGCTTTTAAAGTGATTAGTTGACTTAAAATAAGTGAGTGAACCTATAGCTTTAGAAGCGATTAGTTGACATTTATACAGTGGGTCAACAGGTAATAAACACTTGGTTCTGGATATGTTTTAGCTTGTTTACTTTACATTTTGTCACACAGTAACTTTAGACATGGTTTTGATTGACAAGGATTCTCCTCCCGCAGTACAAAGTCAATGGAGCGATTGGGATATCGTGCATTCATTAAGCACAAACTCACAGCCAGACTCAACTCTGACGGTGTTCAGCACTCATGTGAAGCTATTAATGATTGATAAGGTGGCGGTGTGATGATTACAAGTGTCCAGCCGGAGCTGCTGACCCGCTCTGAGCTTCAGAGGTGTGCCACACGGCCCCAGAGACACACACACAGACCCGGGCCCTTTGTCTTATTAGCCGAGCGTGTTGCTGTAAAGATCTGCCGCCTGCCAGGCATACAATTAGTCTTGCTGTGATCTCCATTTCTCCAGGGCTGTGCTCTTTCTTAGCAGAGCCGCTGTATAGTGCACGCGGGGGCCCCAGGCGCTGCTGGAGATCAGGTGCGGGGCCTGAGCTCAGGGGCCCGGTGTTACAGGTTAAGGACGTGACAGGAGGGTCGGGCTGCTGGATCATCAGTGTACACTCTGTAGGGATCAATGCATCAGTGTACACTATGCAGGGCTCAGTGCAGGGTTTGGGTGGCGCTGTGAGAGAGAGAGTGTGTGTGTGTGTGTGTGTGTGTGTGTGTATGAGAGAGAAAGAAAGACAATGTGAGCTTGTGTGTGTGTGTGTGTGTGTGTGTGTGTATGAGAGAGAAAGAAAGAGAATGTGCGCCTTTAAGAGTGTGTGCATATCTGTGTAAGTATCTGAGTGTGTGTGTGTGTGTGTATGTGAGTGTATCTGTAAGTGTGTCTGCGTGTGTGTATCTGTGCAAGTGTTTGTGCTGTATGTGTATCAGTGAGTGTGTAATAGTGTTTATATGTGTGTGTGTGTGTGTGTGTGTATCTGTATCTAAGTGTGTGTGTACTCATGTATCTGTGTCTGCGTGTGTGTTTGTGTACGCATGTACGTTTCTGTGTAACTGCATGTGTGTTTACACCTGTAAGTGTGTGTGTGTTTCTGCATGTGTGTATATATCTGTGAGTGTGTGTGTGTGTGTATCTGTAAGTGTGTGAGCATGTGCGTGAATCTGTTAAGTGTCTGTATCTGTGCAAGTATGTGTGTGTGTGTGTGTGTGTGTGTGTGTGTGGGTCACAAGGACTCTCAGATGCTCCTCAGTTCAGTTCATTCAGCACAGGTAACAAGGTGAGTGTGTTTGGCTCCAGATTTACTCTCTCTCTCTCTTTCTACACATCTGTTTCTCTCTCTCTCTCTCTCTCTCTCTCTCTCTCTCTCTCTTCTGTCTTTTCTTCCTCCTGTTTTCCTCTTGCTTTCTTTCCAGGGGCTCAATTATAGGAGGACGGATCTCAAGAGCAGATCAGCTGACCCGCTAGAGCAAGCCATCCGACAGGTCCCCTAACAATGATAAATCACACACACACAAATACACACACACACACACACATGGGTCTACCGCACAGACACTCAGCACGCACACACATACAAGTTCATACATATACAGCAGCCAGTTTACTATTGAACACACACACACACAAGTGCGCACGCACACACAGAAGCTTATCTTGCTAATAAAGAGCAACTGATAAAGTTAAACACACCAACATGACAAGGCAAAGGAAGTCAATAATCCACTTCCTCTCTGAAGAGGTCGAACAGGAGTGTAAACAGAGCTTATAATGAAGACGGCGCAGTATCAGAATCACTGGACGGATCTGCTGTTAGTTTAGTTACTTCCAGGACAGATGAAGTCAGCCAAAGTGATTTCACATCCAAATATTTGGTTCATGAAAAGGCGTCACGGTGGCTCAGTGGTTAGCACTGTGGCCTCACAGCATTAAAGGTCACTGGTTCGAGTCTCAGCTGAGTCAGTTGGTGTTTCTGTGTGGAGTTTGCATGTTCTCCCCGTGTTGGCGTGGGTTTCCTCCGGGTGCTCCGGTTTCCTACATGCGCTATAGCGGAATTGATTAACTAAATTGGCCGTAGTGTGTGAATGTGTGTGTGAATGAGTGTGTATGGGTGTTTCCCAGTACGGGGTTGCAGCTGAAGGGGCATTTGCTGTTTAAAACATATGCTGGATAAGTTGGCGGTTCATTCCGCTGTGGCGACCCCAGGATAATAAAGAGACTAAGCCAAAAAGAAAATGAATGAATGAATTGCTATATAAATATACATATAAAATTGTATTTTATTTATTTGTTTTCTGAAAATGATAATCAAGAAGTAAAAACATCTGAAATCATGACCTCTTTTTTGTTGTTTTATGCAAAAAAAAGTCTAAATATCATTATTTGCATTGTGAATTTGAAATAAATGTCACAAGTTTCAGTGTGTATTGATAATCTGATTATTATAATGCTTATATGTTCACTCATTCATTTAACATGTTCTTGGTTTACATTATTAATGAAAAAAGATTTTAACTGTTATCATTTTTAATATAGTATTAGTTATATATTATTTATATAAACATGAACTAACTATCTAAAGCAATGGTCTCAAACTAAATGCCTGGAGGGCCGCAGCTCTGCATAGTTTAGCTTCAACCACCTCCAACTTTGGTGTTCACACCAAAAGCAGCTGTTGCTAGATCGGATATGGATGCAGCTGGAAGTTAACGAGAATTATTTATATTATTTATTAAATTTCCCAGTTATTGTATTTTATTAACGTCTCCCCCAACCCCAACCCTAAACCCAACCGTCACAGTGATGTAAAAACAGTGGTTATATCGAGTATTTTTTATGCTATCTATTAAGTTACCCAATAAATTGCATTTTTTAACGCCTACCCCTATCCTAAGCCTAAACCCAACCGTCACAGTCCTGTAAAAATATTAATTATTTTAATATAGTGTCATTCATTCATTCATTTTCTTTTCGGCTTAGTCCCTTTATTAATCCAGGGTCGCCACAGTGGAATGAACCACCAACTTATCCAGCACAGGTTTTACGCAGCGGATGCCCTTCCAGCTGCAATCCATCTCTGGGAAACATCCATTCACACTCACTCACACTCATACACTACGGACAATTTAGCCAACCCAATTCACCTGTACCGCATGTCTTTGGATTTGTGGGGGAAACCGGAGCACCCGGAGGAAACCCACGCCAGCACGGGGAGAACATGCACACTCCACACAGAAATGGCAACTGACCCAGCCGAGGCTCAAACCAGCGACCTTCTTGCTGTGAGGCGACAGCACTACCTACTGCGTCGCCGCTTATATAGTGTCATAAAAAATGCAATTATAATATATGATATATGCATATCGCACTTCCGAGCGGCCGTGTGTCTGATCTAGACTTTACCCCAAATGCGGCGAGAGCGTCAAAGTAGCTGGAAATCATTCATTTTCAATGTGAGCCGGTGTTGATAAGCATCAAGCAGCAAACAGCGCGGTGTGAGTCCGCCAGTGTGGGCGTCGAGGAGAGTTCAAATCTAGTTAACTTTATGGTAATGAGTTGTGACGCGGTTCGGTGGCAACCAGTCAAACCAGACGTCCACCGCTTGAGGAGTCCAGAGAACAGTCACTGTGAACTTTGGTTGCGACCACAGTTGTTCCCAAGGGTTTGATTATTGCGGTTGCTTGATTTCCAATTATTTACGATATTGTCTTACATGGACATACATTTAAAACAGTTACTAGCAAGGTGATTTGCATTCATGTTATTTTTTTCTTTTAAAAAAACGAGAATCTCACGCTAACTATAACGAGAGTACAAAACAGTATTGCTGCTTCAGAATATTTCAGACGTGGACCCATATTGAATAAGTGGAGCAAAGCCACAGCACAAGCAACAACTTGATCTTCCATCATTAAATGAATTTGATCAACAACATTTTCACGCTAGAAAGCAGGTTTTTATGTGGGAACGGATATGATTTGGCTCCTTTAAATAATGCAGTGAATTTTGATGCTCTCATCTGAGGAGCAAAAGGCAGACAGCTTTGTCACCGCGGTGGCCAGACCAAGCTTTGACGCTCTCATCTCCTTTAGTGTGAACACACAGTAATAGTCTCTAGTAGTCTTAAACACTGATTATTTGGATCAGCTGTGTTTGAGTTGGAGCAAAAAAGCTGCGGCCCTACAGGAATCCAGTTTAAGACCTACGGCTTAAAGGACCCTTTAATTATTACTTTAACATGTATTTCTTTTCCTTTTCTTTATTTTAAAACCTGTTTTAACACATTTTAATCTCTTTTATTCTCTCTTTTATTTTCTTAGACTTGTCTCTATTATTCCTGTTTATGTAAAGCACTTTGAATTAGCAATTGTGTATGAAATGTGCGACAGAAATAAACTTGCTTTGATTGTTAACTTGTATTAGTAATGCATCTATTATACATTTGGGCTTAAAATAAATGTATCAACAAACTATAAAAAGATAAATAAACTAATTAATTAACATTGCACTCTCTTTCTAATTAGACAACAATAAACAATTTTACATTTATTCATGTAAATATCACTGACCTACGCAGTGTGTCTTACACATTTTATGCATGTATTATTTTTGCTTTCATTTCATTTAATTGCAACTAATTTGAGCTGAAAATCATGCAATCAGTCATTTAATGGCTGTTAATCTACTTGTTATAATTAACCCCATAAAGAGTGCATTAACATCAGGTCATATTGTCACAAAAGGTCATGGCAAAGGAAATTGATTTCATCATGGTTGTAATCTTCATCACAGCATCAGTATCTGCACCTTTATACAGTAAATACAAACTCAAGAAATTATAATATGACATCAATCCCAGTCTCTTACTTCTGTGTCCAAACACACAGCACTAAATAAATACATACAGCAGCACTTTTATAAATATTTCAGCATGCAAACAGTGGCAGTTTTCACCTAATTTAACTCTTTCCTGGCCAGTGTTTAAAATAAATGTACAAGTTGCGAGACCCATATTTCCACCCATATTTGACGGCTCTCTGAATATATTCTGCTATGATTACATCTTCAATTCAGTTCAGTTTCCTTTATTTTGTCATTAAAATGTAGATGTATTGCAGAACAAAACTGCATTATGAAATTATAAAGTCGAGATGAGAGAGGAGAATAACAACAGCCAATCAGAATCAGAATATCTGCACAAGTTTCAGTGTCAGAATGTTTGCATTCGTTTACACCCGTTATTAAATCAGAACGTGTTATTAGATCAGAAAAATACACATTATTACATGTTAACTTCAGTATGATCACTACATAAAAAACGTAAAAGCTGATAAAAATAGATATTTCCTAGGAATAAATTCTTATATTGTAAGAAATATCATCGCAATATTTTTCAAAACATTTTCTCAGTTCAGTTTATGAGAGTAAGGACATTTTTCAGTGTATTATCATAGTGAAAACTTCTTAATGAAAGCTGTATTTCATTTAGTACAGTGTATTTCATTTAAAAACATAATTTTAAAACTTCAATATTATTATTAAGATTTCTTTTGATTGTCTACAGAATTCAATTCAGTTCCCCTTTATTTGTATAGCGCTTATACAATGTAGATTGTGTCAAAGCAGCTTCACATAAAGGGTCACAGTAAATAGGAACAGTGTAGTTCAGTTTGTAGTGTTTAAGTTCAGTTCAGTTCAGTGTGGTTTAATAATCACTACTGAGAGTCCAAATATTGAAGAGCAAATCCAACGATGCGCAGCTCTATAGATCTGAACAAACCAATGTTGTCAAATTATCCCAGTATTGAGCAGACATAATAAAAAAAATCATAAGAACTCATGAAATTATAGCAGAACATATTGCATATCATATATTTTCCCTATTTTTGTGCAGCCCTTATATAAACTCATATACACAGGAAAAAAATAAGACATTGGATTTACTAAATTTGTTCAAGGTTAGTAGTTGCAAACAATCTATATCGGCTGAATTTATACAAACATATTAAATTTAGTAATGTTCAACTTCATTTGTTTGTTTAAATTCAGCCCATATAAGTTTGTTTACCATTTCAGTGTTAATGAGTTTGCAAGCAGAAAGTTAATCATTAGTCAGTTAATGAGTTAACCAGTGTAGTAACTCCTATATTCATAGCAGAAAATATTGCAAATCCCATTTTTCCCTTTATCGTGCAGTCCTAATTTGAATTTATATAATCAATATTGCATATGACATTAGTGGTGCTAGTGAGGCCAGCAGGGGGCGCTCAACCTGTGGTCTGTGTGGGCCTAATGACCCAGTCTAGTGAAGGGGACTCTATACTGTCAGTGAGCGCAGTCTTTCGGATGAGACGTTAAAGCGAGCTCCTGACTCTCTGTGCTCATTAATAATCCCATGGCACTTCTGGTAAGAGTCGGGTGTTCTGTTCCAAATTCCCTCCATGAGCCCTTAACCATCATGGTTTCCAATCATCCCCATCCATTGATTGGCTCTATCACTATCTCTCCACTCCCCTATAGCTGGCGTGTGGTGAAGCACTGGCGCTGTTGTCCTGTGGCTGCCGGAGCATCATCCAAGTGAAGCTACACACTGGTGGTGGTGTGGAGAGACCTCCTCCCATGATTGTGAAGTGCTTTGGGTGTATGGCCATACAGGATAAATGTGCTATATAAATACACATTACATTACATATTTCCCCAGTATTGCTCTGCCCTATGTTATATTCCAGAATGTTCTCCTCTCTGAGATCCAGGTGTGTGTGTTACAGTGGATCTTACGGACCGTTAACCTCGCCGTAACCTGGGACGGCCTGAGAACGTGCGTCCCGAATGCCAGCAAGAAACACAGAGGAGCGTCCTGAAATATTCCTGAAACACCTCCATACTCCTGATCTATCTGGACTCACGGCCAAACCCACCGCTGGAAATCACATTATAGATAAACCTGATACATGCCTGGAGCAGCAC
>NC_079448.1:55887338-55897338 GCF_903798145.1 Danio aesculapii | reverse complement strand
ATCTAGATGTATGTGTGCGTATATATAATTTATATATATATATATATATAATTATATATATATATATATATATATATATATATATATATATATATATATATATATATATATATATATATATATATATAACTCAACCAAATAAATTTGTATTTTCATATATATATAAATGGTTTATAAATGTAAGTACATTGTGACTGATTTAACTGCAAATAAATATTCAAATATGTACAGTGGGGGGAATAAGTAATGACCATTTTTATCAGAAAACATATTGTTAAAGGTGCTGTTGACTTGAAATCTTTAACTTATGTTGGTAACAACTAAAGAAATTAATTTACTAATTAAATTATGCACAATAAACTGAAATGACGCAGGGAAAAACGTATTGAACACATGAAGAAAGGGAGGTGTATTTCGGCAGTGAAAGCCCAGACAGCAGCTAAAATCTCTCAGTAGTTCTTCAGCACTCCTCTGCCCTTCCTTAGTGTAAATGAATATTAGCTGCTTCAGTCCAACATCTACATTGGCGAATGATAAAGATGAAACCAGGGTGGACATTTCAGCAAGACAATGATCCAAAACAGAGCCAAGGAGACTCTCAGATGCTTTCAGAGAAAGAAAATCAAGCCAATCCCAATCACCTGACTCCAATCCAAAATAAATACAAATACAAAATAAAGCTCAGATTTGATAGACGAGACCCACAGAACCATCAAGATTTTGGCACTCTGTTGAAGTCTGTGAGAAACTCACACCTGAGCAATGCACGTGTCTTCAGTCTCCATATGAGAGGCGTCTTTAAGCTGTAGCTTAAAGTATTAAACATAAAGTAGTTAAGCTTTTTCTCCTTCTGTCATTACACTGTTATTACACAGAACTCATTTTCAGATTCTTTGTTTTGTTTTATCTTCTTGTTAGTATTGTTGGGGTTTTTACCAAATTCTGCTTTAATTACATGTCAACAGCTCCTTCAGAAGTACTATTCCCAGGAAAACACTTGACAATGTGTTCACTACTCATTTCCCTCACTGTATGTAAATAAAAGGCTTTATTGGTTACACAAACCATAAAGAGTAAGGTTAGTCTATCTAAAGATCCAATGTAAGAAAAAGTTGAAAGAATCAGTATTGTTAGATTTAAGGATATCTATAAGCCAGTGTGCTCCAAAAGAGTGACACATTTAGAAGATATAGACCTGATATAAACATGTAGAGCTTGTAGTTTGTCTCTTCCACCTGAATGACTCAACGGTTTTATTCACGTCTCCTCATACTCCAGTTTCTCATCAAATTATAACCAATCAAATGCTCGCTAGTGTCTGACATTCCCCGCCCATTTCTTCTCATTGGTTGTTCATTTGATGTGCTTGAGCTTAACCACTCTCACTGGCTGAGCTGTGATAAAACGAAACGTTATAGGCTGTTTTTAAAAAAGGGGAGGGGCTACACTATGCTTGTCTCTTCAGATTACGTCAAACATTGAATAAAAATGCACATTTCAAAGCACTTCACGAGACCTTTAAGGGTACTTGGATTAAATACAGTGAACATTGAACAGTGCATTGTTTTTGACCATAAAAAAAATAGATGCAACTGATGTGCTAGCTGTTTAATTTGGACATGACCTGAGGGGGAAAATACAGTTTATATGTCTAGATGTTTCAGTGTGTAGAGAAGGACTGTGATCAAACACTGCTGTGATTACACTCAGAGACAGAGAGAGAGAGAGATAAACGTGATATTATTTTCTTGTGTCATTTCTGGACAGTCTGCTATGCTATAATCAACACCATCTGGATATACAGTGTCAAGAAGAGAGAGAAGGAGAGAGAGAAGAGTGTGAGGAGAGATAAAGAGGGGATGGAAGAAAAGGAAATGAATGAGGAAGGAAAGGAAACAAGTGGTGAAAGATAAGAATGAAGGAATGGAGAGGGAGGGGAGGAAAAGAAACAGGAGGAATGAAATGAAGAAAAGGAAAACAAGGGAGGGAGGAGAAGATGAACATTAATTGAAGAACAAATTAACGAGGATATAAGGAGTGGGGAAAGAAAGCAACAAAAAACAAACTAATGAACAAGAAAGAAAGAAAGAAAGAAAACACATGAATGTATGAATGAATGAATGAATGAATGAATGAATGAATGAATGAATGAATGGACAAATGGACGAATGCATGAACAAGTGAAAGAAAATATGAACAAAAGCAAAAAAAGAAATAAAGAAAGAAAACAAATACATGAATGAATGAACAATCGAATGGAAAATATTTACAAAACAAGCAAAAGAAAGAAAAAAAAGAAAGAAAACAAGAAAGAAAGAAAAAACAAATGAATGAATGAATGTATAAACAAGTGAATGAAAATATGAACAAAACAAGAAAAAGAAAAAAATACAGACAGAAAGAAAGAAAGAAAGAAAGAAAGAAAGAAAGAAAGAAAGAAAGAAAACACATGAGTGAATGAATGAATGAATCAATAACTGAATGGACGAATGCGCGAACAAGTGAATGAAAATATGAACAAAACAGGCAAAAGAAAGAAAGAAAGAAAACCAATGAACAAATGAATTAATTAATTAACAAACGAATTAAACTATAAACAAAACAAGCGAAAGAAAGAAAGAAAACACGTGAGTGAATGAATGAATGAATGAATGAATGAACGAACAAGTGAATAAAACAATGAACAAAAGTAAAAAAGTAAGAAAGAATCAAAAATTATTAGTGTGAATAAACAAAAACAAAAAGATAAAAGAAAGAATAAATGAATGAATGAATGAACATGAAAAAAAAACAGCAAAATAAAAAATTCAAGATAAACAAAAGAAAGAAAGAAAGAAAGAAAGAAAGAAAGAAAGAAAGAAAGAAAGAAAGAAAGAAAGAAAGAAAGAAAGAAAAATAACAAAACAACTAAAGAACGAATGAATGGATGCATGAATAAATGGATGAATGAATGAATGAATGAATGACCAAGTAAAACAACAAGTTAAATGTAGTAATAAATGAAAGAATGAAGTGAACAAAAAATGAAGAAAGAAAGAAAGAAAGAAAGAAAGAAAGAAAGAAAGAAAGAAAAGAACAATTAACCAAGATAAACAAAATATCAAAACATGAACAAACAAATGATTAGTGTGAATAAACAACTGAACAAAAACAAAAGAATGAATGAATGAAAAATGAACAAAACAAGTCAAAGTAAATATCAACAAATACATTCTGTATATTTCAATAACAGGAAAGTTAAAGAACAAACAACCAACAACCATCAAAACACATGAACTGATTATTAGTGTCAAACGAACAATAGAACAAAAGGATGGAAGTGACAGAGAGAGAGAGAGAAAGAGAGAGAGAGAGAGAATGAGCTAAGACTAAAAAAGAAAGAAAGGAGACACAAGAGCGTCCATAAGAGCAATTTCACAAAGCAATCCCATAAAACTTGCACTTTAATGAACCGTCGGACAGCGGGAGGGGGGTCTCCGTCTCTCCATCACACCCCCAAGAAATTAAGCCCATTACTTCTCTTATTAAAATCCCCCTGAACTTTGACCCCAGCGCCCCATTGGCTGCCTGCAGGGTCTCTGTCCTCTCAGCCAATCGATACGGCCGAGAAGTGGGAGTAATTGGAGCGCGCACGTGTATGTATGTGTGTGTGTGTGTGTGTGTGTGTGTGTGTGCGCAGGCCGAACCCTGACCCCGCCTGCATTACACAGCCCATATGAAGATAGATTGCCTGATTTAGTGTAAACATATGCTGCAATTCTAGCCATCAGTGCCACTTTCTCCGTCGTAATTTGTATTGATTTTTTTCTCTCCTCCCTTTTCCTCTCAGCCGTCCACGCGTCTTCGCTGTGGCTGACGTGCGATTGCGAAAAAGACAAAGATAATGCAGTTCGTTGAAGAGTCTGCGTGTGTGTGTGGAATAGAGGGATGTATATTTATTATTAATTTAATCATCTCCTTATTGCAGGCGCTGTGGGGCTGCACGTCTCTTTTTCTCTCTGGTTTGAAGGTTATGGCAGTCTCCGCTGAGATCTGCCCATGCTAAATAGAAGGAGGGTGAGGTAACAGTCAGAGATTAATATGATTTCCTCTGTCAGATGTCCAGTGGGATGCCACAAAACAATCAGACAAAAAAGATTTTCCTCATAGGCTTGCATAACTTACAGGAGTCCTAGAAGGAAGTGCGGTATTATAGATTCCTTTGATTTTTATTGTTATCACAACTTCATTTTAGTGATCGCAACATATTAAATGTAGTTTTCTTGTTATAACGACTTCATTTTAGTGATCTCAATACATCACTGTGTTATTGTTATCACAGTTCAATTTTAGTGATCTCGACGTATCAAAAGCAGTTTTCTTGTTACCACAACTTAATTTTAGTGATCTCGACATATTAAAATAGTTTTCTCGTTATCACAACTTAATTTTAGTGATCTCGACATATTAAAATAGTTTTCTTGTTATCACAACTTAATTTTTGTGTTCTCAACATATTAAAAGTAGTTTTCTCGTTATCACAACTTCATTTTAGTGATCTAGAAGTATTAAAAATAGTTTTCTTGTTATCACAACTTAATTTTTGTGATCTCGACATATCAAAATTAGTTTTCTCGTTATCACAACTTAATTTTAGTGATCTCGACATATTAAAATAGTTTTCTTGTTATCACAACTTAATTTTTGTGTTCTCAACATATTAAAAGTAGTTTTCTTGTAATCACAACTTAATTTTCTCACTATCTCGACATATCAAAGGTAGTTTTCTTGTTATCACAACTTAATTTCACTGATGTCAAATATAGTTTTCTCGTTATCACAACTTAATTTTAGTGATCTCGACATATCAAAAGTAGTACTCGTTACCACAACTTAATTTTCTTATTATCTCAACATATCAAAAGTAGTATTTCTGTTATCACAACTTAATTTTTGTGACCCCAGTGTATTAAAAGTAGTTTTCTCGTTATCACAACTTAATTTTCTCATTATCTCGACATATCAAAAATAGTTTTCTCGTTATCACAACTTAATTTTCTCGCTATCTCGACATATCAAATGTAGTTTTATGATTATAACGACTTAATTTTCTCACTATTTCGACATATATAAAAAGTTGTTTTCTCATTATTGCAACTTAATTTTCTTGTCGTCATGATATCAACATTTGTTTTCTCGTTATCATGACCCGCAAAAACGAGTTATGTCAAGATCACGAGAAAATACAATTTAAATCATGATAAAACAAGAGAAATAACATTTTAATGCATGCCCTCATAGAACTTACATTCATCTATATCTATTACTGTTAGAACTGTGAGTCGAGACTAGACCGTGTTTCCCATCATCATCATCATCATCGACACACATCAGAAATTCGGAGGAGCGTTTGACCTTTGACCTCCGACATGCAGTTAACCTGCATGCCGCACCTGCGTCTGTCCTCACATATGAGCTTGCATGGGCTCCATCTATCTAGCAAATTAGAGGTAGTGCGTGCAACTCTGAAATCAATCCCAGCATGCCTCTCTGCTCTTATTACACGCTCTGCAGAGGTCAGAGGTCAAATAGAGTCGACTGCGAAACCTCTCAGCTCATGATAGCCAGATCTAATGAGGCCAATGCTTACTAATATAGCAGGAGTGTGATGAAGGGGATATATGAGCAGAATGAGGAAAAAGGAGAGAATGTAGATTATTTAATTCGATTGTGCTTATTAATGTTAAGATTCTATTGCTATTATTATTATTATTATTATTGTTATTATTATTATTATTGTTATTATTGTTGTTATTGTTATTATTGTTGTTATTATTATTGTTGTTGTTGTTGTTATTATTGTTATTGTTATTGTTATTGTTATTGTTATTATTATTATTATTATTATTATCATTATTATTGTGTTTTTGTTTTTTGGTAACACTTTAGAATAATGGTGTATTAGTTTATGTATTTATTACCATTAAGCACAAATAATCTTGTAAACCATTTAATAATCATAATTCAACATTAACTTATGCATTATTAAAATCCAAAGAGAATGTAGATTTAATTTGGACTTGTATATATTCGAACTTTATCATTATTATTATTATTATTTTTTTTTTATTATTATAAATATTATTATTATTATTATTATTATTATTATTATTATTAGTAGTAGTAGTAGTAGTAGTAGTAGTAGTAGTAGTAGTAGTAGTAGCAATAGCAGTATTGTTGTTGTTGTTATTATTATTACCATTATTCATTTTATTGTTAGTAGTAGTAGTAGTAGTAGTAGCAGCAGTGCTGTTGTTGTTGTTTTTGGTATCATTATTATTTTTATTATTATTATTATTATTATTATTAGTAGTAGTAGTAGTAGTAGTAGTAGTAGTAGTAGTAGTATTGATGTTGTTACTATTACCATTATTATCATTATTATTGTTGTTGTTGTTGTTTTTTGTTAGTATTGCTATAATTACTATTATTACTATTTTTAGTAGTAGTAGCAGTATTGATGATGTTGTTTTTTTTTCTTCTACTTATAATTATTGTTATCATTATTATTTGTATTATTATTTTTTATTATTCCTACTATTATTGTTTTTATTATTATTATTATTATTATTATTATTAGTAGTAGTAGTAGTAGTAGTAGTAGTAGTAGTGATGTTGTTGTTGTTGTTATTATTACTATTATTGTTATTATGATTACTATTTATATTATTATTAGTAGTAGTAGTAATAGTAATGTTGTTGTTGTTTTTGTTGTTGTTATTATTATTATTATTATTATTATTATTATTATTATTATTATTATTATTGTTATTATCATTACTACTATTATTATTAGTAGTGGTAGTAGTAGTGGTGATGTTGTTGTTGTTGTTGTTATTATTATTATTATTATTATTATTATTATTATTATTATTATTATTACTATTATTGTTATTATCATTACTACTATTATTATTATTAGTAGTAGTGGTAGTAGTAGTGGTGATGTTGTTGTTGTTGTTGTTGTTGTTGTTGTTGTTGTTGTTGTTGTTGTTGTTGTTGTTATTATTATTATTATTATTATTATTATTATTATTATTACTATTATTGTTATTATCATTACTACTATTATTGTTATTAGTAGTAGTGGTAGTAGTAGTGATGATGTTGTTGTTGTTGTTATTATTGTTATTAGTAGTAGTAGTAATGTTGTTATTGTTGTTATTATTATTCTTATGATTATTATTACTATTATTACTATTATTGTTATTATCATTACTATTATTATTATTATTAGTAGTAGAAGTGTTATTGTTGTTGTTGTTGTTGTTGTTGTTGTTGTTGTTGTTGTTGTTGTTGTTGTTGTTGTTGTTGTTATTATTATTATTATTTTTAGTGACCTTCCATCACAAAATCAGTCACGTGATTAAATTTTTGGGGAAATTGAGATTTATTTATCACCTGAAATCTGAATAAAAATGCTTTCCTTAGATGATGAGATGAGATATACAAGAAAATAGAGAGAATGTAGATTATTTAATTTGACTATACGTCTTTTCATTCAAACTCTATTATTATTATTATTATTATTATTATTATTATTGTGTTGTTATTGTTATTATCATTGTTATTATTAGTAGTACTATTAGTAGTATTCTTGACCTTAATTCGTGCGCCAATTTTTTTTTGGATAATTGAAATTTAGAAATCATCTGAAATCTAAATAAATATGCTTTCCTTCCACATATGGTTTGTTGGCAATATCAAGCCGACATGGAACTATAAAAAAATTAATTAATTAATTAATTTAAAAATCCAAATACAGAGGGAAAAACACCTTTAAAGTTAACTCAGTTTATATCTTTATTTCTATCATCGGGGGAAAGCCCTGCCCACTAGTGCCCATCTCTCCATCTCATTAGCATAAACAGCAGACCTGAGTGAGAAGCAGCCGTCTGTCCATTAGCCATTAGAGTGTTTGAGCTGCTGAAGATAATGTCAGTATAGACTAAGAGGATTATATATGTGGAGTTTTAGATGAACAGCGACAGGAGCGACATAGACTGACAGAAGCATCAAGCACACACTCACACTGAAGCACACATGCACACCTGATCAGCACTGACAACACAGCTACTGATGCACAGGCGTCTGTAGCTCCACCCTCTTTTCAAATCTCATTTGAATTTAAAGCGACAGTCACCAAACTGCCACATTTTGCATCAAAGCCTAAAAGTCAAAGCCAAACTTCATTACTTACTCTAGCGACACCAGAGAAACATTTTACATCTTGTATAGAGAGACCCCCTTTAAACTGGAGCAATTTTATTCAGCACTGTCCCTGTTAAATAAACCTACTACTAATAAAAATGTCACACTGACTTTAAAGCACACTATCAATTGACATTCTGAATGGCACACTGCATCCCAGCTCCACAAGCCATCATAGCACTTAATTTCCCAATAACCCGTCTCCCACCGACTGCATATACATCCAGCCCGGGCTTGTTTACATCCATGCTCTCCGATGGGCTTACATCTATTTACCCTCCTCTGTTTTTCTATTTACATTCTCTCCACTTTCCTCCATCTGATCATGTTTCCCGCTCCCTGATGGCGTTTTTAGGTGCCGTATGCATTGCCGTGATGCCGCGATTGTAAGCATAGTCATGCCCCCCTAGGCCAAAATCAAAACTGCATATCGGCGTCATTCTGAGAGCGGCTATTCCCTCTAAACACAGACTGAACGATTTCAGATGGAGCCCTCGGCACATAGAAAACACTTGATCAAACCCTGCTCTGTCCATAGGAGGTGCATTGATGGAACGGGGAATTTGATACAGGTTCAGATTCCAATGCAATAGGCCTCAATTTCTCATTTTCATGTGCAGCTACAGTACGTGATGGATAAGAGTGGCTCTTATTCGCCATCCTGAGAGTTATTTCAAATATTTCCCAAATGATGTTGAACAGATTCAGGAATTTTTCACAGTATTTCCTATAATATTTTTTCTTATTTGTTTTATTTAAGCTAGAATAAAACAGTTTTTAATTGTTTGAAAATCCATTTTAAGGTCAATATTATTATTAAAATATCAAACTGTGTTTGAAAGCATGGTTAATGCACTAAGATATCGAATTGAACCAAATCGATGGCATGATAATCGTAAGCAAACCGAACTGTGAGACCAGTCTAGGTTCACACCACTAATTATTATAGTTGTTTTAAGGCTGTAAAACTCCTCACTGCACACTTTTCTCAGACAGACATTAACATTTTCACACTTTTCTCTCTTGTTAAAACACTCTCAAAGTTCAATACTTTGTAGAAAAATAAGTCCAGTATTATAGAATGAAACCAAAGATCGGAAACGCTCATCGCTGTCAGCGAAAGGTTCATAAAGCTTGATAGCTTTCGTGCGGATAATGTTGGCATCCAGTGTAATGTGCTTTTTCCTGCAGTCACTGATCCACAAAGTGAAAGCAAACTCCATCCTTAAGTGGGTCGCACAGCGGATGCGCCGTGCACATGACAGTCGGAAGTATCACACACCAGACGTGCACATTCGCATGTTATTTAATATGAAACTATTCTGGTGGCGCTATGTGGCGCGGCAGAAATATGAACAGTGTCCTGAGTTGTAGCTGGGCACTGCAGACAGCGGACAACTTGAGGTGCCGGTGTGTGTACCCTGATGTAAACCTATGTTTACAATTCTAAAATGCATAGCGCTGTGTGGTGTGGTGCATCTGCTGTGTCACCGCCTTTATGATGGTCTTGTGCGGACAGTTACTGCCCTTTTTGCATCCTTGTTGGAACTCACACTGCTAGCGATCGACGATTTATGTTAATTTGGCAAGGTGAACACATTCTGTAATGTACAGGAGACACGAAGGAGATTGATTGACTGTGGTCTATCACCATTCAGAATACAGAACACAAAGCGCTGTAAAAAATAATAAAATAAGCATGTCAAATTGCACTAAAAAATCCACGAAACTGCGAGGCCGCGAAAGCTGA
>NC_079448.1:55854838-55882338 GCF_903798145.1 Danio aesculapii | reverse complement strand
ATGGATATATCGGGTAATTTAATAAATAATACACTATAATTACTGTGTTTACATTACTGTGAGGGTTGGGTTAAGGGTTGGGGTATGGGTAAATGTTAATAAAATATGATATAATGGGTAATTTAATAAATAATACACTATAATTACTGTGTTTACATTACTGTGAGGGTTGGGTTAAGGGTTGGGGTAGGGGTAAATGTTAATAAAATATGATATAATGGGTAATTTAATAAATAATACACTATAATTACTGTGTTTACATTACTGTGAGGGTTGGGTTTAGGGTTGGGGTATGGGTAAATGTTAATAAAATATGGATATATCGGGTAATTTAATAAATAATACACTATAATTACTGTGTTTACATTACTGTGAGGGTTGGGTTTAGGGTTGGGGTATGGGTAAATGTTAATAAAATATGATATAATGGGTAATTTAATAAATAATACACTATAATTACTGTGTTTACATTACTGTGAGGGTTGGGTTTAGGGTTGGAGTATGGGTAAATGTTAATACAATATGATATAATGAGTAATTTAATAAATAATACACTATAATTACTGTGTTTACATTACTGTGAGGGTTGGGTTTAGGGTTGGGGTAGGGGTAAATGTTAATAAAATATGATATAATGGGTAATTTAATAAATAATACACTATAATTACTGTGTTTACATTACTGTGAGGGTTGGGTTTAGGGTTGGGGTATGGGTAAATGTTAATAAAATATGATATAATGGGTAATTTAATAAATAATACACTATAATTACTGTGTTTACATTACTGTGAGGGTTGGGTTTAGGGTTGGGGTATGGGTAAATGTTAATAAACCATGATATAATGGGTAATTTAATAAATAATACACTATAATTACTGTGTTTACATTACTGTGAGGGTTGGGTTTAGGGTTGGGGTATGGGTAAATGTTAATAAACCATGATATAATGGGTAATTTAATAAATAATACACTATAATTACTGTGTTTACATTACTGTGAGGGTTGGGTTTAGGGTTGGGGTATGGGTAAATGTTAATATAATATGATATAATGGGTAATTTAATAAATAATACACTATAATTACTGTGTTTACATTACTGTGAGGGTTGGGTTTAGGGTTGGGGTATGGGTAAATGTTAATAAACCATGATATAATGGGTAATTTAAATAAATAATACACTATAATTACTGTGTTTACATTACTGTGAGGGTTGGGTTTAGGGTTGGGGTATGGGTAAATGTTAATAAAATATGATATAATGAGTAATTTAATAAATAATACACTATAATTACTGTGTTTACATTACTGTGAGGGTTGGGTTTAGGGTTGGGGTATGGGTAAATGTTAATAAAATATGATATAATGGGTAATTTAATAAATAATACACTATAATTACTGTGTTTACATTACTGTGAGGGTTGGGTTTAGGGTTGGGGTATGGGTAAATGTTAATAAAATATGATATAATGGGTAATTTAATAAATAATACACTATAATTACTGTGTTTACATTACTGTGAGGGTTGGGTTTAGGGTTGGGGTATGGGTAAATGTTAATAAACCATGATATAATGGGTAATTTAATAAATAATACACTATAATTACTGTGTTTACATTACTGTGAGGGTTGGGTTTAGGGTTGGGGTATGGGTAAATGTTAATAAACCATGATATAATGGGTAATTTAATAAATAATACACTATAATTACTGTGTTTACATTACTGTGAGGGTTGGGTTTAGGGTTGGGGTATGGGTAAATGTTAATATAATATGATATAATGGGTAATTTAATAAATAATACACTATAATTACTGTGTTTACATTACTGTGAGGGTTGGGTTTAGGGTTGGGGTAAGATAGGCATTAGTAAAATACAATTTAATGGGTGATTAATAAATAATATTAAGAACACACTGTAAAATTACCATTTAACATTACTGTGAGTGTTGAGTTTAGGGTTGGATTAGTAATGAAATATAATTTAATGGGTAATTTAATAAATAATTATCAGTTTTTTTAAATTACTGTGAGGGGTAGATTTAGGCCTGGGGTAGGGGTAAACATTAATAAAATACAATTTCTGTAATATACAAAATCTGTAATTTAATCAATAATATAAAAGAACTTTGTATAATTGACATTACTTTGTGGGTTAGGTTAAGGGTTGAGGAAGGGATAGACATTAATAAATAAAATGAATGGGTAATTTAATAAATAACATAAATAATTAAATGCTCAATCATTTCTCGATTCACAATGCATCAGTTTATTAACCTATGCAGAAATAAATACAAATTCTTAGATGTAAAAACAAATTTAAAAACCGCTATAGCATTCAAGCAGTTCCACTAGATCCCACTAAAACACTGCCGTTCAGCTACTGTGAAGTATCCCAGCAGTCAATACAGCACTGACAGACCACCTCCTAGTGCAAAACTCTCAAACACATCCGCATCCAAGCTGTGAAACAACCGAACGAGATGACGACATCATGCCGGGTCCTGTTCTACGTGCTCATCCAGTGGAACGTTTCGCTAATGTTTTCCATCTGCCTGCACAGACGATGAAAAGGTAACAAAGTGGCCCATTGTTCAACAGCTTTGAGCAACAAGTGAGCGGCTCCCAGTCCCTCTCCGAGCTCCGGTCTTTGAGAAACATCAGCCACCTTCATCCACAGAGCCTGTGCCATTAACTTTAGTGCCAGTTTTTAAGAGCCTATGTGTGTGGATGGCGCCAGAACACAGAAAGCAGCTTCCAAAAAACCAGCCCATGATTTTAAGTTGCATAGCAGCTGGGTGCTCCATGGTTTTCCAATCAGCTCTCGGGGATCCAGGCTGCAGCAATTATGTAGAAAGATTGAGAAAATCATTCTTGTGTAGCTTTGACATCCAATCCCACCCTTACAGCCATTTCCGTTGTCTATTCCAACACTGCATTCCTACATTAAAAAAAAAAAATACTACAGCCGTTTACAGTAAATACTGTAGTGTTTTTGAACCACACTGCAGTAGAGTACTTGAATTAATCTGTAGTGGTGATTCTATAGCTGCTATGGTAACAACAATAGTAATTATTCTGTTGTTGTGATTCTATAGTTGCTATGGTAACAACAATAGTAAATAATCTGTTGTGGTGATTCTATAGTTGCTATGGTAACACAACAACAGTAATTAATCTGTTGTGGTAATTCTATAGTTGCTACATTAACAACAATAGTAATTTATCTGTTGTGGTGATTATATAGTTGCTATGGTAACACAATAATAGTAATTATTCTGTTGACGTAATTATACAGTTGCTATGGTAACAACAATAGTAATTAATCTGTTGTGGTGATTATATAGTTGCTATGGTCCCACAACAATAGTAATTCATCTGTTGTGGTGATTATATAGTTGCTATGGTAACACAATAATAGTAATTATTCTGTTGTGGTGATTATATAGTTGCTATGGTCCCACAACAATAGTAATTAATCTGTTGTGGTGATTGCAATGGTCACACAATAATAGTAATTATTCTGTTGGCGTAATTTTACAGTTGCTATGGTAACAACAATAGTAATTAATCTGTTGTGGTGATTCTATAGTTGCTATGGTCACACAACAATAGTAATTAATCTGTTGTGGTGATTGCAATGGTCACACAATAATAGTAATTATTCTGTTGGCGTAATTTTACAATTGCTATGGTAACAACAATAGTAATTAATCTGTTGTGGTGATTCTATAGTTGCTATGGTCACACAACAATAGTAATTAATCTGGTGTTGTGATTCTGTGGTTGCTATGGTACCAACAACAGTAGTAATTAATCTGTTGTGGTGATTCTGTAGTTGCTATGGTATCAACAATAATAGTAATTAATCTGTTGTGGTGATTCTGTAGTTGCTATGTTACCAACAACAGTAGTAATTAATCTGTTTTGATGATTCGGTAGTTGATATGGTAACACAACAACAGCAATTAATCTGTTGCGATGATTCTATAGTTGCTATGGTAACAACAACAACAGCAGCAGCAGCAACGGATCTGTTGTGGTGATTCTGCAGTTGCTATGGTAACAACAACAATAGTAATTAGTTTACTATATGTTCATTAGTTTACTAATAGTAATAAAGTTTACTGTAGTAAAAATCTAGAATATGCTGAAGTATTTATTACAGTTTACACTAGAACTGAAGTATCCAATAGCATTCATTAACAGAGTCAGAAATACTATAATATATACAGTATAATACACTTTCCTATAGTATGGTATGACAAACACTAGTATTTACTACAAACTACTATCGTCATTTTTCATGTGGGTTTCTGCACTTCCAGCAGTCTCTTAGGGGCTGTTCACACTGATCGCATTTTTGCATTGCACTAAGCTGCTTTTTATTGTTTTTCTATGTAAACATATGCTAAATGGACATGTTTGACTAATGCACTCCACACTGATGTGTCTTTTGTGCATGACTTTGCATTCGAAAAGTGCAACGCTTAAAGGGTCAGTTCACCCCAAAATGAACATTACCTCATTATTTACTCTTCCTCATGCGTTTTTAATCCTTTGTGAGTTTCTTTCTTCTGTTGAACACAAAAGAAGATATTTTAAGAGCAGTGCTTGCACCCATCTACTTCATAGTTAGGAAACAAACACTATGGAAGTCAATGCCAGAATTTTAATTTAAAGTGGACTGTCCCTTTAAGTTAAAAATCACAGCCATGTTTCATTTTCGTGTATGTTCGACAGAAGCTAAGTGGCTTTGGAACGATATGAGCGTGAGTAAATAAAATGAGCATAGTTACAGTTTTCTGGCAAACTACCTCTGTAACAGAGCTGCTACTCAATATAACTCACTCCAAGCTTTAAGTCAGCTCTATAAAGTTTTATTTTCACCTCTGGCAAAAGCGGAATGTATGAAGTCTGTGATCGTAGTGCCACCAAAAACATTATACACCCTTCCTAACATTTAGAAAGAGTGCCAGCCTGCTCTACAGACCCTTTTATACGGTTTATGCTCTGAAATGAGTCAGTGGCTCCTGGAGACCCCCAACACTGCACATTGAACATTCATCTCCACCAAATACACCTGATTTAACTCATCAGCTCTTTATTAGAGAATGCATAGGTGTGTCAGGCACAAAAATGTATTTAAAGTCACCATAAAAGGCAAGTTAAGACTGTACTATTTTCCACTATTATCATGTACATCCAATTGAAATGGTCCTGAAATTAGTGAAAAATGTAGGGTGGTACAGGATTTCGTCCTTTGGCAAATGATTGGATTGTTGGAAGATGAATGATGCTAATAAAATGAAACAAGCAGAAACAAGACCTGTTGATAGCCCTGACCCAAAGGACAGAGAGCCACGCCCTAAAGAACAATAGCTCCGTCTTAAATAATTGATTGCTATTCCCTAAATTACTGATACCTCCACACTAAAAGGCTGACAGCTTCGTCCATAAAGAAATGATAGCTCCACCCTAAAGAAACTGATAGCTCTACTCTAAAGAACTGATAGCTCCATCCCAAAGACCTGATAGCTCCACCCCAAAGACCTGATAGCTCCACCTTAAAGAACTGATAGCTCCACCTTAAAGAACTGATAGCTCCACCTTAAAGAACTGATAGCTCCACCCTAAAGAAATGATAGATTTGCCCTAAATTACCGATAGCTGTTGCCTAAAGGACTGACAGCTCCGCCCCAAAAGACTTACAGCTCCACCCAAAATTACTGATAGCTCCTCCCCAAAGCACTGAAAGACCCCTAAGAAACTGCTAACTCCCTGCTAAAGAACTGATAGTCCCCCCCTAAATGACTGATAGCTCTGCTCTAAATCACTGATTGCCCCGCCTCAAAGGCCTGATATCCACACCTTAAAGGACTGATAGCTCCACCCTAAAATACAGAGACCTGCCTTAAAGGACTGATAGCTCCGCCCTTAAATACCACACTGTACTGCAGTATCATATTTATAGTAAGCAGACTTCAAGATCTTCAAAACAAAAGGAAGATCTCATGCTCTCTCATGTTCGTTGAATGAAGATTTTTTAAAGCAAGTCTCTATTCCTAACTCATGCTATTTCTGTCACCGCTTATTTTTTGACTTCAGTGAATAAGTTCTGGCCAATCCAAATTATTTTTCATGAGTAAAGTCAACTAATCGCTTCTAAAGGAATGGGTTTATGCACTTTTTTAATAAGTAAATTCTACTAAACGCTTCAAATTCAATGAGTATATTCATCAAATAATGTCAAATTATCACTTTAAAAGCAATGGGTTTACTCAATTTTTAAAAAGTAAAGTCAAATAATTACTTTACATTAAAAAAAATTAAGCACATGGATTTTAAAGTAAAATAATTGCTTTAAAAGCATCCGATTTACTCAATTTTTAAAGTCGATTAATCGTTTTAAAGGAATAAGGTTTATTCACTTTATTTAAAAATAAAGTTGACTAATCGTTTTAAAAGCAGTAAGTTAATTCTCCTTTTTTAAGTCAAATAAACTCTTCAAAAGCAGTGGGTTTACTCACTTTTTTGTACTCCAGCACCATATTTACAGTAAGTGACCCCGAGATCTCCTAAACAAAAGGCAGATCTCACCCAGCAGAGATGCTACAGCTCTTGTTTGCAATGTCAAAGTCTGTCAGGCGGTGCAGCATCAGGCGTGTTCAGACAGGCACGCTGGAGCCCAGGAGATATTAACAGTCCCGCACCTCCAGCCTCCGTTTCTAGGATATTGTGCAATTGGCTGGAATGCATGCAGCACCGCTAGGGGAATATACACCCTCCGCTTCAGAGCATGTTTCAGATGCAAGTTTTATTTCTGGTGGATCTCCTTGACTGATGCAATCACAGAAAAAAAGGCCTAGAGTTTTAAAGTCTGAACGCTCGCAAATGCAGTATTGAAGATGCATCATGCTGAATCAGGTGCCAAAGGTAAAGAATTTATCTTTATTTAATCCAACATCTTGTCCTGTTTTTTATTGCTATGCCAGCACAAATTGTTAAAATGACTGTTTGATGAATTAAGGTTTGTAGAGCAAGCATCACTCGTGCTATCTCATCTATGTTTTTTTTATTTCAGCAAAACTGGCCAATGCATAGAATTAATTATCATGAGTAAAGTCAACTAATCGCTTTAAAAGAAAAATCAAATGGTATTTGCAATTGTTTTTTTAAGTCAACAAATTGCTTTAATGGGTTTACTCACTTTAGGTAAAGCCAACTAATCTCTTAAAGCAACTAGTTTACTCACTTTTTTATAAGTAAACAACAAATTTCAGCAGCAATAGGTTTACTCACTTTTTAAGAGTAAAGTCAACTAATCGATTCAAAAGCAATTGAATTACTCATTGTTTACATAGTCAACTAATCGCTGTAATAAGCAATAACTCATTTTTTTTAATGTAAATACAACTAATTGCTTAAAAAAAGGCCAGTAAACATTTCTATTAAGTCAACTAATTACTTTAAAAGCAACAAGTTTACTCACTTTTTAAAGTAAAGTCAACTAATCGCTTTTGAAGTAATGAGTTTACTCACTGTAAGTAAAGTCAACTAATCGCTTTTGAAGTAATGAGTTTACTCACTGTAAGTAAAGTCAACTAATCGCTTTTGAAGTAATGAGTTTACTCACTGTAAGTAAAGTCAACTAATCGCTTTTGAAGTAATGAGTTTACTCACTGTAAGTCAACCAATCGCTTTTGAAGTAATGAGTTTACTCACTGTAAGTAAAGTCAACTAATCGCTTTTGAAGTAATGAGTTTACTCACTGTAAGTAAAGTCAACTAATCGCTTTTGAAGTAATGAGTTTACTCACTGTAAGTAAAGTCAACTAATCGCTTTTGAAGTAATGAGTTTACTCGCTGTAAGTAAAGTCAACTAATCGCTTTTGAAGTAATGAGTTTACTCACTGTAAGTAAAGTCAACTAATCGCTTTTGAAGTAATGAGTTTACTCGCTGTAAGTAAAGTCAACTAATCGCTTTTGAAGTAATGAGTTTACTCGCTGTAAGTAAAGTCAACTAATCGCTTTTGAAGTAATGAGTTTACTCGCTGTAAGTAAAGTCAACTAATCGCTTTTGAAGTAATGAGTTTACTCACTGTAAGTAAAGTCAACTAATCGCTTTTGAAGTAATGAGTTTACTCACTGTAAGTAAAGTCAACTAATCGCTTTTGAAGTAATGAGTTTACTCACTGTAAGTAAAGTCAACTAATCGCTTTTGAAGTAATGAGTTTACTCACTGTAAGTAAAGTCAACTAATCGCTTTTGAAGTAATGAGTTTACTCACTGTAAGTCAACTAATCGCTTTTGAAGTAATGAGTTTACTCACTGTAAGTAAAGTCAACTAATCGCTTTTGAAGTAATGAGTTTACTCGCTGTAAGTAAAGTCAACTAATCGCTTTTGAAGTAATGAGTTTACTCACTGTAAGTAAAGTCAACTAATCGCTTTTGAAGTAATGAGTTTACTCGCTGTAAGTAAAGTCAACTAATCGCTTTTGAAGTAATGAGTTTACTCACTGTAAGTAAAGTCAACTAATCGCTTTTGAAGTAATGAGTTTACTCGCTGTAAGTAAAGTCAACTAATCGCTTTTGAAGTAATGAGTTTACTCGCTGTAAGTAAAGTCAACTAATCGCTTTTGAAGTAATGAGTTTACTCGCTGTAAGTAAAGTCAACTAATCGCTTTTGAAGTAATGAGTTTACTCACTGTAAGTAAAGTCAACTAATCGCTTTTGAAGTAATGAGTTTACTCACTGTAAGTAAAGTCAACTAATCGCTTTTGAAGTAATGAGTTTACTCAACACAATACAGTTTCAGTTAGTTCTAGTTTTTTTTAACTCTCGTTTTTATTTTTATTTCAGTTAACGAAAATGTTTTTTCAAGTCTAGTTTTCGTTTTTTCATTCGTTTTCGTTAACTATAATAACCTTGGCGAGCACATGCTTTGAGACTCTTCCAGACCGAATGAATAAAATATGCTGTTTCCATTACGGCAACCCGGGGTGCTGAAATATAATTGGCTAAACTGGCAGAAGGGCGGGTTAAAGAGACCAAAACAAAGGCAGCGATTCCAGCACGTAACACATTATCAAAGCAGAATATCTGACTTTGTTTTTCAGATAAACAAGAATGTTCACTTAGCATGTTTCTTAAATATCTGCAAACATATTATGGTATGGTGGTCAATTTGGCTGTGGCAACCCCTGATTAATAAAGGGACTAAGGCAAAAAGAAAATGAATGAATGAATGAATAAATGAATATTTTGGTGTTTTTATGCTTTAAAAGAGTCAAAAACTTACAGCACCTTTAAGTAAAGTCAACTAATCGCTTTGGAAGTAATGCATTTATTAAGTAAAGCCAACTAATCACTTTAAAAGCAATAGGTTAACTCAAAATTTTAAAGTACTGTCAACTAATTGCTTCAAAAACATCGAGTTGACTCATTTTAGGTAAGGTTAAATAATCACTTTAAAAAGCAATAAGTTTACTCACTTTTTAAAAGCCAAATATTAAAGGCAACGAGTTTTAATGTAGCATCACCTAATGGCTTAAAAAACAATGTACACACACAGTGTACAGGCCTGTGAATCCGCTACTTCAGGAAACACGTGTTGCAGTTGTTGTTATTATGAATGTAATGGCAGAGGCAGTAAGTTACGGGCGATTGAGGGAGGCTTGTGTTAGCGTAGGTTGGATCCATGCCGCCAATCTCACAGCTTGTAATGTATAGATCAATGTGGCCGTAGGGGAAAGAGGATCAATGGCTGTTGAGTTATTGCAGTATTTGGCTACTGATTTTAGAGAGCTGTGTTTTCCCAGGAAAGTCAATACCCTGAGGCTCTTCACACTCATCTCGCCCTCCTTCCTCTAACCCGACACCCGGGAGCCCGAAGCCCTGGAGAGCCCAGACAAGAGCTGCTGGACTGAAGGACTTAATGATGCATGCAGGCGGAGAGCAGAACTAACAGAATAAGAGTGCGGATCTCTCTCTCTCTGTCTCTCTCTCCGGGGGGAGCGCACGGGCCAGAGCACTACATGTGAGAAGCAACAGAGCTGTAATAGTTATCAGGTAGCAGCTGCAACACTGCGAGTGAGAATGGACTTAACATTCTGCTAATGCAACAAGACGTCCTAACTAGCCCATGCCACACGTCAAGAGCTTTCCGGGGATTTGGACGGAGCCGGTCTTTCCCTGTAGTGCTCTGAATGATAAAACCAGCTGGTGCTGTTTTCACCTGGTACTGGGATTTGTTTTTTTTGGACTGGGAGTTGATTAAAAAAATTGATTCCTTGATTTGAAAGAGTCAATTGTAAGAATCAAAAAAGAGTCACAACGTCAGTGGAGAACTAGACTGAGGATCTGTTCACATGTGGTGCAGAGATGCTTATTTTAGGAGTGAAAGTCCTCTCCAAACAAACTGTAATCCATTACTTATTTCAAAAGAGTCAATTTCAAGAATCAAAAAGAGTCACAACATCAGCGAAGATCTAGACTGAAGACATGTTCACACCTGGTGCCGAGATGCTTTTTTAGGACTGAGACTCGACTCCAAAAAGAATCAGTTCCTCGATTTGAAAGAGTCAATTCCAAACAACAAACAAACAAAAAAGATTCACAATAACAACGGAGATCTAGATTGAGGACCTGTTCACACCTGGTACTGTGATGCGTTTACTTAGGGAGTCGACTCCAAAAAGAATCAATGCCTTTATTCAAAGGAGTCAATTCCAAGAAACAAAAAAAGAGTCACTATATGAGTGGAGATCTAGGCTGAGGACCTGTTCACACCTCATGCTGAGAATTGTTTCCTTCATTTGAAAGAGTCAATTTTAAGATTCATAATCCATTTCGTCATGGGGAACCTACTCCTCTTTTTAGTTTAAAAGAACAAATGAATCACAAATGGTGCTGAGATGCAGTTTTACAGTGCTGGGAGTCGATTAAAAAAACGAATCTTTCCCTGAATCAAAGTTAATGAATCGAAAGAGACTCACAACAACAATGGAGGTCTAGACTGAGGACCTGTTTACACCTATTATTGTGATTCATATATTAGGAGTTGGAGTTGACTCCAAAAATAATCAATTCTTTAAATATGAAAGAGTCAGTTCCAAGAATCGGAAATAGTCACAATAACAGTGGAGAGCTGCAACACTGCAAGTGAGAATGGACTTAACTTTCTGCTAATGCAACAGGACATCCTAAATAGCCCACGCCACACGTCAAGAGCTTTCTTAAGACTGGGAGTCGATTAAAAAAAAGAATTGATTCCTTGATTTGAAAGAGTCAATTCTAAGAATCAAAAAAAGAGTCACAACGTCAGTGGAGAACTAGACTGAGGATCTGTTCACATGTGGTGCTGAGATGCTTATTTTAGGAGTGGAGGTCCTCTCCAAACAAACTGTAATCCATTACTTATTTCAAAAGAGTCAATTCTAAGAATCAAAAAGGGTCCCAACATCAGTGAAGATCTAGACTGAAGACATGTTTACACCTAGTATTGTGACTCGTATATTAGCAGTAGGAGTCGACTCCAAAAATATTAAATTCCCCAAAGTTGCAAGATTTAATTCCAAGCACCGTGAATAATCACAATAACAGTGGATATCTAGACTGAGGACCTGTTCACACACAGTGCTGAGATGCTTATTTTAGGACTGGGAATCGACGCCAAAAAGAATCAATTTCTTCATTTGAAAGAGTCAATTGCATCAGTGGAGAACTAGATTAAGGACCTGTTTACACTCGGTACTGTGATATGTTTTTTAGGACACCAAAAAGAATCATTTCTTCAATTCGAAAGAGTCAATTCCAAGAATCAAAAAAGACTCACAATATCAGTGGAGAACTATACAATGGACCTGTTCACACCTCATGCTGAGATGCGTTTTCTTTTAAGACTAGGAGCCGACTCTAAAAAGATTCAATTCCTTGATTTGAAAGAGTCTATTCCAAGAAACAACAACAACAAAAAAAAGAGTCACTATATGAGTGGAGATCTAGACTGAGGACCTGTTCACAAATGGCACCGAGATAATTTTTTCAGGGCTGAGAGTCGATAAAAAAAAAATACGACAACAAACAAACGAACAAAAAAAATCAGAGTCAATTCCAAGAATCAAAAAAACAGTCACAACATCAGTGGAGAGGAGATTAAAAAAAGAATTGTTTCCTTGATTCAAAAGAGTCACTTTTAAGATTCAGAATCTATTTCGTAATGGAGAATCTACTCCTCTTTTTAGTTTAAAAGACCAAATGAATCATTTGACTCTCTCTCGCTAATAATGATGAGATGCATTTCTTCCAACAGATTCAGTTGATTCACTTCAATGAAATTGATTCATCCACCGGTGGTTTATTTACTTAAACTGCATAACTTCTAAGAGTTGCCATGCTGAAATATCCAAATATAGACTACTGTATGTAAATGTGTTGCAGATTATTAGGTTAATGGTGTATGAGTGAACTTAATTTTTGACCTGTTCACTTTAAAGCTGCTACTGTGATGCGTTTATTAGGAGTGGGCGTCGATTCAAAATGAAAATAATACACAGTGAAAAGTGTTGGGGAAACCGGAGCACCCGGAGGAAACCCACACCAACACGGGGAGAACATGCAAACTCCACACAGAAACACCAACTGACCCAGCCGGGATTCGAACCAGTGACCTTCTTGCTGCGAGGCCACAGTGTTAACCACCGTGTCGCCCATAAAACTCCTTCAAACTCCAAATCAAAACTGCGTCCTAATCCGCTTAATCAGCCTGTGAGATCACATCCTGTGAAATCACTTCCTGCGACGGCAGTGTTCGCTATCTTTCTGGCTTCCACTGCACCAAAAGATAAGACAGTCGACCTATAATCAGTGTAGTGACCGTCTTTGATGCATTTCTGGGCTCCATTACTGCTAATGAAAGGCAGATAAAAGGAATATGATAAAAATAATGTGTGTCTGTGCAGAGATGCCCGCTTCCTTAGCCAATGTATGTGTCCTCCTCCCAATCCCAGCGGAGCCGGCGCTTAATTTCTGATGACCTAAATGTATCTGGATGAAAACACTGACACTGGCTTGTGTTGATCTGGAAGTGTGTGTGACGATAAGAAGCGGGAATGCAGAGTAAAGTTGATCTCACATGGGAAAGACATCACTGAGGTTTAGACGCACTCTCACTCCTCTTCAATTATACACAGTCTGCTGTTCGGTGTTTAAAAGCCGCTTCATTTCACATTCATGAGTATCACACATCTCTGGCACAGTAAATAAGTTGCTGGATGTACGTCAAGCTGAAATATGCATGCGTGCATCTCATTTGCGGCGTACAGTGAGGATCATTCGGAGAAACAGGCAGATTTGGCCTGCAGTCCTGCACACGTGCTGCTCTTTTTAGGAATTTATACCTTTAAAAATATTACATTAAAATAAAAATGCATTTAATTATGAATTATATATGCATTTATAGCATTTATTAGCTGTTAAAAGATCCATGCATACGAAATAAAAGTGTATACATATGTGTACTGTGTATTTACTTATTTATTGTGTAGATATAAATACACACACACACACACACACACACACAAAATACCAAAGTATACAAAACACAAATGTGTATATATACACGTTTAATGTATTTATATACACTCTGCGGCCACTTTATTAGGTACACCTGTCCAACTGCTCGTTAATGCAAATCACACATGGCAGCAGCTCACTGCATTTAAGCATGTAGACATGGTCAAGACGATCTGCTGCAGGTCAAAGTGAGCATCAGAATGGGGAAGTAAGGGGATTTAAGAGACTTTGAACGTGCCATGGTTGTTGCTGCCATACGGGCTGCTCTGAGTATTTCAGAAACTGCTGATCTACTGGGATTTCACGCACAACCACCTCTAGGGTTTACAGAGAATGGTCCGACAAAGAGGAAATATCCAGTGAGCGGCAGTTCTGTGGGCGCAAATGCCTTGTTGATGCCAGAGGTCAGAGGAGAATGGCCAGACTGGTTCCAGCTGATAGAAAGGCAACAGTAACTCAAATAAGCACTCGTTACAACCGAGGTCTGCAGAAGAGCATCTCTGAACACACAACACGTCCAACCTTGAGGCGGATGGGCTACAGCAGCAGAAGACCACACCGGGTGCCGCTCCTGTCAGCTAAGAACAGGAAACTGAGGCTACAATTCACACAGGCTCACCAAAACTGGACAATAGAAGATTGGAGATACTGCTCTGTCGCATTTCAGCCACAAGATCTTCAAAGAAAATGGAAAAAGCTTATCCGATTGATCGATAGATTACAGTAGCAGATTAATTAATTATTAAAATGTGTATGCCCCTTTACACTATATAGTATTTAGTAGTCAAGTGAACAATTTCAGCATCCATCATCTCATCTTTGTCCATTTTCTCCTCTATTACTTTGAACATAAATAAGCTCTGGTACGGTTCTGTGTTTTTCCCAGGATGCCGTTCTGGTCATCATTTGTGACACATCGTCTCTCTAGTGTCCGGCGAGTATCATTTAGTCAAATCTGCAGCTTTCATACAGTTCTCCATCAGAATAATCCAGATGCCAGTCACAGCAGGCGAAAGGTCAGATCTAGGACTGTTTGCTGCGATAAGAAAATGTCAGCGCGCCGGTCATAAAAGAGCGGAGTGTGTTCAGACTCTCTGTTATACATCTGCTTTATCTGCTGGATTTCCCTGCTCATTGTCCTGTTCGGAGGCGTTTGCCGTGTAAGCACAGACAACTGGACAATGCTGTCGTACCCACGGCCCGAACGCTGTGCTTTCATGAGCTCTGCATTGTCAATTTGGCTTAAAGTTCACAGGAATATTCTCTCTGTGCACGAAGTAAGACGTAATAAAGGAAGCGAGTTGCAGATTGAAAAGATGAATGAATGAATGTAGAATATCTCTGAATCACAAAGCAGACACTAATGTATAGGTAAGGTCACGCAAGATCCAGGATAAAGACTGAAGCGTAAGTGAATTATCAACGTGTCTTTTGTTGTTATAAATGTAAATAAGAACAACTCAAGTACTGAAATAAGATGCAGCTGAAATACTTATAATGATGAGTCTCCATTTCTGCTGCTCGGCTCACAATTTGGCCTCAACAACATGAAAGCATGGATCCATCCTGCCTTGTATCTGCGGTTCAGGCTGCTGGTGGTGGTGTAATGGTGTGGGGGAGATTTTCTTGGCACACTTTGGGTCCATTAGTACCAATTGAGCATGGTGTCAACACCACAGCCTACCTGAGTATTGTTGCTGACCATGTCCATCCCTTTATGAGCACAGTGTCTCCATCTTCTGATGGCTACTTCCAGCAGGATAACGCACCATGTCATAAAGCACCAATCATCTCAGACTGGTTTCTTGAACATGACAATGAGTTCACTGTACTCAAATGGCCTCCACAGTCACCAGAGCTCAATCCAATAGAGCACCTAATACATAATAGTGTACCTAATATAGTGGCCGGTATATATAAGTTAAAAGATCAAGGATAAAGAGTGTGTATTTACAGTTTGTGTACATATGCACACATATGTTTTGTTATTATTAATGCAAACAACAATGCACGATTATATGGGATTAATCACATCTAAAGTAAAAGTTTGTATTTATATAGATACGCACAGTACACACATGTACATTACAGAATATTGTGCATATATAAAATCACACGTGCATGTATGTATTTGAGAAAATGTTTATATTTGTGATCCTGTACTAAAAAAGCACAGGTATACTAGTAGGAATTGCCCAAAAAATATTGTGGGAGTCAAAATTATACATGTTTCTATCATGCCAAATATCTATTAAAGATACTAAACTAAAGATCATGACTTGTGAAGAAGTAAATATTCTATTGTAAATACATCAAAAAGTACATTTGAGATAGCAATATTTGATCTGTTCAGCTTTAAATTCAATTTTCTCAGTTATTTTATTTTATTTATACACTTAGATTTCAGATTTTTCAAATGTTGTTCTTATAAACTATCGATTTATTCAATGGTAAATGTACTTATTCAGCTTTCAGACAATGCATAAACCTCAGGTTTAATAAATTATGACTAATAATTATGGTTTTATGGTCCAACATCACAATTTATATCATCTAAAATTGTAATGTTGGACCATAAAACCAGTCATAAGGGTTAAATATACCCTGTATATAACATAAATTCACATATAGAGTGGAACTCAAGAGTTATTAGCACTATTTAAGTCCTGTAAATTATAATAAATCTAATTATAATTTCTGTTTAACAGAGAGCAGATTTATTCAAAACATTTCTAATCATATTAGATTTAATAACTCGTCTCTAATAACTGATTTCTTTTATCTTTGTCATGATGACAGCACATAATACTAGACTAGATATTCTTCAAGACACTAGTATTCAGCTTAAAGTGACATTTAAAGGCTTAACTAGGGTAATTAGGGTAAAGTTAGGGTAATTAGGCAAGTCATTGTATATCAGTGGTTTATTCTGGAGACAATCCAACACTAATATTGCTGAAGGGGGATAATAATATTGACCTTAAAATGGATTTTAAAACAATTATAAACTGCTTTTATTCTAGCTGAAATAAAGCAAATAAGACTTTCTCCAGAAGAACAAATATTATAGGAAATACTGTGAAAATTTCCTGAATCTGAGAAACATCATTTGGGAAATATTTGAAAATTTCACAGGAGGGCGAATAATTCTGACTTCACTGTATATAGATTGTATAGGGAGCATATTGGGATGTGTGTGTGTGTGTGTGTGTGTGTGTGTGTGTGTGTTGTACCGGTGTAGACGAAGCGTCCCGGGGCTCCTTTGCAGAACTGCTTGGACTTGTATGAGAGTGTGACCTCCACCACGCCGGGGATGTGTCTCGGCGGCGTCTGCACCCGGATTGCATGAGGAGTGATGAGCTGAAACACACACAGCACACGCACTGAACCCTGAGGTACACCACTAATGCTGCACAGACACACTCAAACACACACTGATGGATTTTACACACATATGCTGGACTGGGCTCTGATTTTGTTCATTTTAATTGGGGAGATGGCACGTTGATGGAGTTAATAAAATAAAATAAAATAAAATAAAATAAAATAAAATAAAATAAAATAAAATAAAATAAAATAAAATAAAATAAAATAAAATAAAATAAAATAAAATAAAATAAAATAAAATAAAATAAATTTTAAAAACATTAGTAATTTTGCTCCTTTAAATATAAAATAACATTATTAAAATAATTAATTATTTGTCTCTATTAAGGAAAAAAATAGATAAAAACATGAATTTTTTGGCTATATTAATAAAATAAAATAATTAAAAGTAAATAAAATGAAACAAAATAAAATATAATATGGTTTGGCTCTTATCTTTATAATAAACAAACACAAACATCCACCTCAGCTCACTCCAGGCCAGCATTTAAAAGTTAAAACCTGTAAAAGAACCAATTTGTTCTTGATTTTTAACAAATTAAATTAAATAAAAAACTGTGAAAGCATGAATGATTTTACTCTTTTAATGAATGAATGAATAAATACATGAATATAATATAATAAAATAATAAGCATATTAAGAATATAAAAAATACAAATAAATAATAAAACAAAACGTGAAATAATAAACTATTAATAAAAAATAAACAATTAAGAAACAAAATAAATAATGAAAATAAAATAAAAATAAAATATTAAATAAATAACAAAATAATAATAAAATACAATAAATAAAGAAAGAATAATAATAATAAAAAAAAAATTTAAAAAAAAAAATATATATAGTAAATAAATAAATAAACAAATAAAAAAATAAATAAATTATAAGTAAAAAAACAATAAAATCTCACCTCACTCCAGACCAGCATTGTGCCGAAGACCACTTGTAATCCGTCAAAGAAGTTGTCCCCGATGATGATCACCGTGGCTCCTCCAGTCGTCCAGCCTTCACTGGGGCTGATGGCTTTAATGCATGGAGTGGCTGCTTCGAAAACAACAGCAGAACACCACAAATGTGTTAGAGTTACACCATTACAGTGATTTACTCTACTCTTTACAATACTTACTTTACTCCAAATACAAAACATAAACACACACACACACACACACACACACACACACACACACACCCACACACCCACACATACATACACACTCAAACAGAAAGTCTGATGACTGTAAAAGCTCATTTGATTTTTTTATTTCTGTCTGTGCAATAAAATAATATAAAAAACATAAAAAAATGTAATGATTTGGCTGAATTAAAAATAAATTAATAATATATGATTTCATTTGGATATTTTTTCTAAAATAAAATTAATAAAACAAATTGTTAAATAAAAGAAATACATTTAAAAAGATAAAAAAAATATTACTAATATTAATATGTAATAAATAAATAAATAGATAAATAGATAAATATGTTAACAATATATATAATTTGGCTCTTTTATTAAAATTTCTTTTTTTAAATAAAAAATAAATAAAAATAATAAATAAAAGTATAGTAAATACAAACAAAAAACTAAAAGAAATGAATAAAAGAACCAACTGTTCATGTTTTTATTACATAAAAAAATAAAACAAATGATTTAACTCATGAAAAAAAACAAATTAAATAAATAAATAAAAAATAACTAAATAAATAACTAAATAACTAAATAAATAAACAAACAATAAATAAATAAACAATAAATAAATAACTAAATTAAATAACTAAATAACTAACTAAATAAATAAATAAAATTGTTAATGTATGATTTTGGATCGCAAAAAAATTAGAATAAAATAAAAAACTTTTGAACAACAATTAAATTTTTAGTAGGGCGGCGCAGTAGTGCTGTAGGTAGTGCTGTCGCCTCACAGCAAGAAGGTCACTGGTTCGAGCCTCGGCTGGGTCAGTTGGCGTTTCTGTGTGGAGTTTGCATGTTCTCCCTGCGTTCGTGTCGGTTTCCCCCAGGTGCTCCGGTTTCCCCCACAGTAAAAATACATGCGGTACAGGTGAATTGGGTAGACTAAATTGTCCGTAGTGTATGTGTGTGTGAATAAGTGTGTATGTGTTTCCCAGTGATAGGTTGCAGCTGGAAGGGCATCCGCTGCGTAAAACAAATGCTGGATAAGTTGGCGGTTCATTCCGCTGTGGCGACCCCAGATTAATAAAGGAACTAAGCCGAAAATAAAATGAATGAATTACATTTTCATATATTACAAACTATGCAATCAATAAAATGGTTTGGATAAGTTAAGATAAAAAAAGAATAATAATAAAATAATGAAGTAATGAAGACTTTTACTCTACTCTCTGGTATGCAGACAGAAACACACACACACACACACACACACACACACACACACACACACCCCAACAGGAAGCCTGATGACAGTAAAAGCTCATCTGATGTTTTTCCTCTGGTGTCTGAGCATCACTCAGCTCAATAAAAGCATTACGTTGTTGTTGTGTTTTTGCTCTTTTATGGTAAATCCGTCTTCGAGCCGCGCTGGAGACAGACAGGCTGACTGAGTCTCAGCCGATGGACACGCATTGATTGGTCGCATCTTCAGACCGCATTACTGAACACAGATGCATCATGGGAACAAAGAACTGCGACTGAAAACCACGTCTGACTCTCAAATGAACATCTCCAGATTCTCAATAGTACAGTAATAGTAAATCACGTTCACTTGTTTAGTGTTTAAGAGAACAGACGTGAGCTTTACAGTATCTGCATGAGTTTACAGGTAGAAAACTGTTTATTTCCCACAATGCACTACCATGCATGACTTGCTCTGTCTGGAGGATCACTGACAGTAGAGCAGCGCGTTTATGATCAAAGTATGTAGATGTGGGAAAAAATTGTAACTTGTTTATTTATTTAACTATATATTTATTTGTTTTTATTTGTTTATTTATTTAACTATATATTTATTTAATGTTTTTTTATTTATTTAATGTTTTTATTTATTTATTTATCAATTTATTTATTTAATTTTTTTATTTATTTATTTATTTATTTATTTAACTATTTATTTATTTAATGTTTTTTTTATTTATTTATTTAACTATTTATTTATTTAATGTTTTTATTTGTTTATTTATTTAACTATTTATTTATTTGTTTATTTAATGTTTTTATTTGTTTATTTATTTAACTATATATTTATTTATTTAACTATTTGTTTATTGTTTTTATTTGTTTATTTATTTAACTATTTACTTATTTATTTATATATATAACTATTTATTTATTTAATGTTTTTTATTTGTTTATTTATTTAACTATATATTTATTTAATGTTTTTTTATTTATTTAATGTTTTTATTTATTTATTTAACTATTTATTTATTTAATGTTTTTTTTATTTATTTATTTAACTATTTATTTATTTAATGTTTTTATTTGTTTATTTATTTAACTATTTATTTATTTGTTTATTTAATGTTTTTTTTGTTTATTTATTTAACTATTTATTTATTTATTTAACTATTTGTTTATTGTTTTTATTTGTTTATTTATTTAACTATTTACTTATTTATTTATATATATAACTATTTATTTATTTAATGTTTTTTATTTATTTAATTTTTTTGTTTATTTATTTAACTATTTATTTATTTAATGTTTTTTTATTTATTTAATGTTTTTATTTATTTATTTATTTATTTAACTATTTGTTTATTTAATGTTTTTTATTTATTTATATATTTATTTTATCAATGATAAAATAAATAGTTAAAACTATGCTTGAACTATTTACTTATTTGTTTTATTTAATGTTTTAACTGTTTATTAATTTGTTTATTTGTTAATTTTTAGTTGCAACCCAGTACTGCAACCCAGTACTGGGAAACACCCATACACACTCACTCTCTCACACATACACACACACTCATACACTAAGGCCAATTTAGTTTATCAATTCCCCTAAAGCGCATGTGTTTGGACTGTGGGGGAAACCGGAGCACCCGGAGGAAACCCACGCCAACACGGGGAGAACATGCAAACTCCACACAGAAACACCAACTGACCCAGCTAGGACTCGAACCAGTGACTTTCTTGCTGTGAGGCCACAGTGCTAACCACTGAGCCACCGTGCCGCCTTTTTAAGTTTTTAATTTAACTAAATTATTTTTATTATTATTAAAAAAGCTAAATCATGAGTGAACACACACAAGAGAGCAAACTCAAATCACTGCATATCAAACACACATCTCACACACACAAACTGGGTCAGAGTGGCACTAAAAAGTTTGACCTTCACTATAATAAACATGTCTTAATCTCAAATGTACAATATGTACAGTATCTTTGCAATATTTACAATATCAAACTTCTACAGCATCAAATTCACAAACTTTACAATATCAAACTTAGAAATTATTTAAAATATAAATCTTTTGTGTTTTTACAGTACAAATTATTTATTTATGTAATAAAATCAAACATTTTCTTTACAAAAATGGATTTATAATTAATTAAGTTGCAGTAATGTAAATATGTCTGTGTGTGTGTGTGTGTGAGAGTGTGTGTGTGTGTGTGTGTGTGTGTGTGTGTGTGTGTGTGTGTGTGTGTGTGTGTGTGTGTGTGTGTGTGTGTGTGTCTTACCTTCAGAAGGGTCGAGGCGTCTTGCCCTCCGGCCGTGTTTTGAGTTATTGTGGACGAACATGTTATCGGAAACAGCCAGAACGTGTCCATCCACATTGACTGTAGTGGAAACCACAACCTGAGGACACAAAACACAACATTAATTCATCACACCAAGCCCGAACCATACAAATTAAACTTTGTTTGTGTGTTGTTATATTTTTCGGAGTAGTTACACTAAAAATACAATCCTTTTTTAGTAATATGGCTTATAAATATGTAGGAATATTTATAAGGTGTAAACCTCACTTTACCCTGCAAGCGGGAGAGCAGTGTTTTTACTTACGATGACTTGAGTTTGGCCATGGCAGAGCTTGATGATAACAGAGTTCACAAAAAATTGTATTACGATAACTGAGTTTCAATGATAACCGAGTTTGATGATAACAGAGTTTTACGATAAAGGAGTTTTACGATCAAGGGGATTGATGATAGTAGAGTTTGACAATAACAGAGTTTGAGGATAAAGAATTTTTAGCTTAAAGGAGTTTTACGATAACACAGCTTGATGATAGCAGAGTTTGATGATCAAGGAGTTTTATAGCATTGGAGTTTTATGATAAAAGAGTTTTACAGTAAGAGTTTTATGATAAAGAAGTTTTACTATAAAGAAGTTTTACGATAAAGAAGTTTTACGATAAAGGAGTTTTACGATAAAGAAGTTTTACGATAAAGGAGTTTTACGATAAAGAAGTTTTACGGTAAAGGAGTTTTACGATAAAGAAGTTTTACGGTAAAAGTTTTATGATAAAAGAGTTTTACAGTAACAGTTTTATGATAAAGGAGTTTTACGATAAAGGAGTTTTATGGTAAAAGTTTTATGATAAAGAGTTTTACGATAAAGCAATTTTACGATAAAGAAGTTTTACAATAAAGGGGTTTTACGATAAAGGAGTTTTACGATAATTAAGTTTTGCAATAAAGGAGTTTTACGATAACAGAGTTTTACGATAATTAAGTTTTGCAATAAAGGAGGTTTACGATAACAGAGTTTTACGATAAAGGAGTTTTACGATAACAGAGTTTTACGATAATTAAGTTTTGCAATAAAGGAGGTTTACGATAACAGAGTTTTACGATAAAGACGTTTTATGATAACAGAGTTTTACAATAAAGGAGGTTTACGATAACAGAGTTTTACGATAAAGACGTTTTATGATAACAGAGTTTTACAATAAAGGAGGTTTACGAAAACAGAGTTTTACGATAAAGGAGTCCTACGATAACGGAGTTTCACAATAAAGGAGGTTTACGAAAACGGAGTTTTACAATAACAGTTTTATGATAAAGGACGTTTACGATAACAGTTTTAGGATAACAATTTACGATAAGGAAGTTTTACAATAACAGAGTTTTACAATAAAGGGGTTTGATTATAGAAGAGTTTGACAATAACAGAAATTGACGATAAAGACTTTTTATGATAAAGGAGTTTGACGATAACGGAGTTTCACGATAAAGTAGTTTGACGATAACGGAGTTTCACGATAAAGGAGTTTGACAATAACGGAGTTTCACAATAAAGGAGTTTGACGATAACAGAGTTTCACGATAAAGGAGGTTTACGAAAACAGAGTTTTACAATTAAGGATGTTTACGATAACAGTTTTATGATAAAGGAGGTTTACGATAATGGAGTTTTGCAATATAGGACGTTTACGATAACAGTTTTACGGTAACAGTTTACGATAAGGGAGTTTTACAATAACAGAGTTTTATGATAAAGGGGTTTAACAATAACACAGTTAACAATAACGGAGTTGACGATAACAGTGCTTTGACGATAATCTACTATTGGTGTATCCTAAATCTTTTGTGCACATTAATAAATTGACATGCCACAATGCCTTCACAGTTTTCTGTCAGAGGAAGTGACATTACCTAGAGCATTTTGATGCCTTTTCTATCAGTACTTTACAGAGTATTATATCTTTTATAACTGATGTAACAGAGTTGAGAGAACTGACCTGAAACCGCCGCATGTCTCGGGGGTTTCCTGCATTCTTCAGACAGTTCTGGTTACACTTCAGGAAGAACTTCAGGAAAAATCTGAAAAACACACACAAAAAAGACTTTAAGCGACTCACAGAGGACACTGTGCACAATTATAGAGCATCTTTGATTTTTCCGTCTTCATACAGCCATGGTTGATTTACTTGTATTTTTACCTCGGCTCGGTGCTATCGATCTGCAATGGATATCAATGGAGATGAGCCGTAATGGCCGCCGCTGCTGGAGGTGGACTACAGTGTGAAATGGATTGCAGTCCTAATGCATTTTCCCCTGGCTGCTAATCTCTGCACATTCATCTCGGCCACCGTAAGACCACTATTTTGATGGAGTGCTTTCCTTTTAATTGCCACATTATCACAATAATAATCCGGGCAGTTAACAAGCAGCAAGGTCGCAGACAGCCATGTCACATTAACCACAGGATAACCTCGTCTGCCGCACCGATGACCAACATCTGCAGACGCCATCCATTTCTGCTTAATAAGACACTAACAATATCTTTAAAAACACATACTCTGCTACATCAGACCATTTATAAAAGCTCGCTTCAGTGCGTGACATACAGCCAGAGCACAATTCATTCAGGCATTTCTTTTTCTGAAATTATTCACATTATTCACATTACAACACAGGTCATATTTGCATAATCCCTGCCACACACTCTCTCTGAAATGGGCTTCTCAAAGTTGTTTTATTTCATTTCAACAATGAAAGACCAATCAAAACAGACTTGACCAGCTGACCAATCAGAGCAGAGCTTGATTATGGAAGGGGGAGGGGCTTACGAGTCTTGAATTGATTCAAATGGACAGGAGCCAACATATTAATTTGGGTGTAGCCATGTACGCTCTCGGATCTTCAGTTTTGTTGTTAGATTAGCTGCAGTATTGTCTTTGGTACTGAATATAATGTATATGCACAAACATATTACTATACAGCATGCTGTAGATCAGTGGTTCTCAAACTTTTAAACCCGCGACCCCTATTGTAAGATCGTCAAGAACTCGCGACCCCCACTACCAAAGCATATACAAACAATAAAAATAGCTTTTTTTAAGCTGTTCACAATATTTTAACTATATTTACTATAGATTACAGGGCTCGAAATTAACATTTTTGCTTGGTAACACTGGTGCTTCTAACTTTAAAAATGTAAGCGCACCAGCCAAAATTTAGTGGCTCCCACCAATTATCGCACTGTTTCTACAAGGTTTATAAACAGATTTATTGCATTTTAAATCAACACTAATCAAAACTAACAAGCAAAAAATATATATATACATGCGTGAAGAAAATATGTCTTAATGAAATCCCGTTATCTCAAGAAAAGACATTTTTATAACATTATTGAGTGACCAAAAGATACACGGACGGATATCCCAAAAGATATCCCACAGACTTTACAGTGAATGCTAGTTATTTTCATAGCAGACTTGAAGCCAATGGAGGTATTTTATCCACTCTTCAATAAGTATAGCTGGTGGATTAACATTCAGCACATGATCAGTAATCAGATGTGCCAATATTTGTAGCTTTAGGTGTTTCTAAGACAAAATCTGTCAGTGTTGTTTTCATTCTCTCGTCTTCAGCGCTTTACATTTTCGCGGTTGTAGCTCCTGTCATTTGAAGACAGGAGGCGTTGACTGAGTGATTGACAGCTGATTTTAACCAATCATTTGTGTTCAGTTCTTAGAGCAGTGGGCCAATAAGAAGAGCGCGAAGGCGGGGCAAGCGTTGAAGGCTTTGTTTACTGCGGCAAGTTGACATGACAACAGTTTTAAACTGTTCCTGAGCGCTGCGTTCCAAGTACAAATATGCATTCTGCCCGAATGTGTCCTAAATACTTTATAAATCAGTAATATCTTTTTAAAAATCTGAAAATATTAGCTTTCACTTGTAATACTGAAAAATATTTATTATAATCACTGAAAATTACACAATTTTTAAATAACTCTCGCGACCCCTTGAAATTATTCTGCGACCCCCGCAGGGGTCGCGACCCCCAGTTTGGGAACCACTGCTGTAGATAATATTATCTTAAAAAGAGAGGTCTGTGAGGGGTCGACTCATTTATATTGTGATTTAAGACTTTTGACATCTCGTATCCTAACAATGAAATGTAAATAATATGATATCAGAAAATATAAAATAGATTTGCTCAATTAAATTCACTAAATTAAACTAAATTCACTAAATTAAATTACATTTATTGACATTTATTTGACATGTTGCGAAAAATTTTTTGGATACATTTTTACAATAAACAGAACATATGAAAACAAATGACAATGTAATAAATATAAAATATATCTAATAATGATATTATTATTGTTATTTTTATTATTATTATTATTGTTATTATTATTATTATTATTATTGTTGTTGTTGTTGTTATTATTATTATTATTATTATTGTTAATATTATTATTATTGTTATTGTTATTATTATTATTGTTATTATTATTATTATTGTTGTTATTATTATTTTTTTTGTTTTAATTGTTATTGTTATTATTATTGTTATAATTAATATTATTGTTATTATTATTACTTATACTACTACTACTATTAATAATAATAATAATAATAATAATAATAATAATAATAATAATAGTAAACTATTTAAGAATCAACATATTAAGATTCAATAATAAAACAAGAATAACACATAATAACAATTGAATATGCATCAATCTATTTAGAATAGATGTCTGATATTGTGAAGGGCTGATAAATGTGCAGCATATATTATTCAAATACCACAATCACATTTTTTTCACAAGTACATTTTTTCTCTCTCGCTCCTGGTTTTTAATTTAAACTCTTTATTTCATGTATTTAACAGCATTTAAATGTATTTTCAGATTTAATCTTTAAATCAGAATTTTCAGAAAGCATAAAAAATAAACTGTTATTAAAAATAAAGGGTGAGTGTATCTGTGTGTACGTGTTTTTGTGACATATCAGGACACAAATCTGTAAAATGACACAAGTATTACAAGAAGGTGGTGAATTATGAGGACATTGCTGATGTCCTCGTATCTCCAAAAGCTTAAATGAGTTTGTTCAGAGAGTAAAACTGTCCACAGTTTCCTGTGAGGGTTGGGTTTAGGTCTAGGGTGGGGTTAAGCCAATAGAAATGTACAGTATAAAAACAATAGAAACCTATGTGATGTCCCTACAATTCACAAAAACAAATGTGTGTGTGTGTGTAAAAAATAACGTGCTATTAAACCCCAAAACGCTCTCTCTTTCTCTCTCAAATTCACCAAGCACTGCAAATACCTGAATAATATTTCTGGTTTAACTGTACACTCCGCATCCACCACACACACACACACACACACACACACACACACACTGAAGGCCATCTCCCTGAAGAGTAACCAACATGTTATTTGTATGAAGTAATTTTTGGCACAAATATAATATTGAAAAGGCATCCTTTAGAAAATAAGCACGGTGGCTCAGTGGTTAGCACTGTGGTCTCACAGCAAGAAGGTCGCTGGTTCGAGTCCCGGCTGGGTCAGTTGATGTTTCTGTGTGGAGTTTGCATGTTCTCCCCGTGTTGGTGTGGGTTTCCTCCGGGTGCTCCGGTTTCCCCCACAGTCCAAACACACGCGCTATAGGGGAATTGATCAACTAAATTGGCCGTAGTGTATGAGTGTGTGTGTGTGTGTGTGTGTGTGTGTGTGTGTGTGTGTGTGTGTGTGTGTGTGTGTGTGTGTGTGTGTGTGTGTGAATAAGCATGTATGGGTGTTTCCCAGTACTGGGTTGCAGCTGGAAGGGCATCCGCTGTGTAAAACATATGCTAGAATAGTTGGT
>NC_079448.1:55842338-55849838 GCF_903798145.1 Danio aesculapii | reverse complement strand
AAATATATACAGTATACATATAAAACAATAAAAACACATATCTCTCTCTCTCTCACACACACACACACACTCCCTCTGCTCTTATAAAGCACTGGGTTCAGATAATGAGTGAGTTGGCGTGTGTGTGTTGTAAGCCGTCACCTCATTACGGCGGTCTGCAATCAATTACAGTGGGATGTGTGTCCCTGTCAGGCCCTAATGTGCCCCACACACACTCAGAGTTACAGCGGCTCCAACACACCTTTATCACTAGACCTCCAGCGGTCAAAACACAAGCTTCTAGGGCCACAGATAGTGCTTTTCTACAGTAGGCATGGGACGATAACAAGCTTCTGCGGTTTGGAAAAGTCCAAAAAAAACATCTGTTAGACCGTTCCTGCAGTATTGACCTCATGGACCCTTTCACAAGACTGTCATGATGCGTTTAACAGTCATCAGCAGATATCATCACTGATCAAATTACAAAAAACTGATGACCGTTTGTGTGAGGCGTTTGTAATGCAGCGTGTATGGGGGCAGGACACTAGATGTGCACACTTGATATGTTCATTAGATATGTTCACTGGATACGCACACTAGATGTGTTCACTAGATATGTTTACTAGAAATGTTCACTAGATATGTTCACTATATATTTACACTAGATATGTTCACTAGATATGCACACTAAATATGTTCACTAGATATACACACTAGATATGCTCACTAGATATGTTCATTAGATATGCACACTAGATATACACACTAAACACGTACACTAGATGTGTTCACTTGATATGCACACTAGATGTGGACACTAGATATGTACACTAGATGTGTTAACTAGATATGTTCACTAGACATGCACACTAGATATGCCCATTTCCTGAAAAAAATGTGGGTGGGGTTGCTAGACAGTTACTAGAGTGTTCTGAGTGGTTGCTAGGCGGTTGCTAGGGTGTTGTTAGGCAGTTGTTAGGGTGTTCTGAGTGGTTGCTAAGGCATTGCTAGCCAGTTGCTGGTGTGTTCTGAGTGGCTGCTAGGCAGTTACTAAGGTGTTGTTAGGGTATTCTGAGAGCTAGAGTGCTAGTAGCTAAAGTGTTCCTAGGTGGTTGCTAGGGTGTTCTGAGTGGTTGCTAAGGCATTACTAGGCAGTTACTAGGGTGTTCTGAGTGGTTGCAGTTGCTAAGGAATTGCCAAGGTGTTCTGAGTGGTTGCTAGGTGGTTGCTAAGGTGTTGCTAGGGTGTTTTGAGGGGTTGCTAGACAGTTGCTAAGGTCTTCCTAGGTGGTTGCTAGGGTGTTCTGAGTGTTTGCAAAGGCATTCCTAGGCAGTTAATATGGTGTTCTGAGTGGTTGCTAGGCAGTTGCTAGGGTGTTGCTAGGGTGTTCTGAGTGGTTGCTAGGCAGTTGCTAAAGTGTTGCTAGGTGTTTGCTAGGGTATTCTGAGTGGTTGCTAAGGCATTGCGTGTTTGGTAGACAGTTGCAAATGAGTTGCTAAGGTGTTCTGAGTAGTTGCTAGGCAGTTGCTAAGATGTTGCTAGGGTGTTCTGAGTGGTTGCTAGGTGGTTGCTAAGGTGTTGCTAGGGTGTTTTGAGGGGTTGCTAGACAGTTGCTAAGGTCTTCCTAGGTGGTTGCTAGGGTGTTCTGAGTGTTTGCAAAGGCATTCCTAGGCAGTTAATATGGTGTTCTGAGTGGTTGCTAGGCAGTTGCTAGGGTGTTGCTAGGGTGTTCTGAGTGGTTGCTAGGCAGTTGCTAAAGTGTTGCTAGGTGTTTGCTAGGGTATTCTGAGTGGTTGCTAAGGCATTGAGTGTTTGGTAGACAGTTGCAAATGAGTTGCTAAGGTGTTCTGAGTAGTTGCTAGGCAGTTGCTAAGATGTTGCTAGGGTGTTCTGAGTGGTTGCTTGGCAGTTGCTAGGGTGTTCTGAGTGGTTGCTATGCGGTTGCTAAGGTGTTGCTAGGGTGTTCATCGTGCTGGCGAGGGTGTTCGGAGTGGTTGCTAGGTGGTTGCTATGGTGTTGCTTGGACGTTCTGAGTGGTAGCTAGGTGGTTGCTAAGGCATTGATAGGCGGTTGCTCATTATTCTCTCTTCTGGCTGCCATCTTCAGTCTCACACTATTGTTTTCCTCTTTCTGAAAGTCTTGATAACACCATCCTGGAGTTTCTCTGTTATTAATTCAGCAAACAGGACTGTAGAATAATGACTGGCTGTTCTCTCTCATTCACTGCGCTCTGAGTTTACACACTATGACCACTTGTCTAAAGACTTCCACTCTTATTCACTTCCATTGATTTGTAGGCAATAAGCACAGCTCGTTCTGCTTGATGTCGCACACTGATATTTTCTTCATTATTTTGATATTTTCTTCATTATTATATCTTTTCATGTACAGTCATGAACACTTGTTTGTAGAGAGAGCAGTTTATTTTTATTTTTAGTCATTTCTCCCATAGGAAACTGAACTGGAAGTTCTAAAACAATCGCAAAAACGAGCGCACTTAATCCCCAACTTGTTTTTTGTTTGTTTTGTGTATGTTTTTAATATGTCATTTGTTTAGATTGTTTGTTTTATGTGTTAACAAAAACTAAATGTAGTTTTTTCAGCCACCTCCATCCGAACCAGTGAAAGATGAGAGGAGGAGCTCAAAAATAAGACTATAGCTTTAAGAAAACTGACTGTGTCTTTAGGAATATATATATATATATATATATATATATATATATATATATATATATATATATATATATATATATATATATATATATATATATATATATATATATAGGAGACTTGACTTTAAATGTGCAATCATTCCCACTCCTCAGCAGATGCGGTGTGTGAGTTGTGTGTGTTTTGTGTCTGATGCTGGCCAGTGAATGTGTTTCAGCTACTCTTACTTGGTAAGTTTGAGAATGAAGAGTAAATGTGAGGAAATATGTTGTGAAATTAGACATGAACATATGAAACACACGAAATATGGAGTCCCAGAAGAGAACGATTGCTCTACAGTTCAGTACAGTGCGTTGTGGACAGCTGCAGTTCCATTTACTTTAAATAATAACCCTCAACAACAGCTTTATAAGTATTTTCATGAAGAAAAAGCATGCACTAAAGACAGAAAAGCTTTCCTTAGTGTTTTGAAAAAGTATAATATACAGATATAAACATCAAAACAGTGCATTCAGAGCATAAAGAGACTGAAGGCAGATGAGAAAGATCATTAGTGGAGCTGATGGAGAATCTTTATTTTATACATTTCCTGAATCTAAATAATCTGGAATGTGTTGTTTTGAAAAAAATGTTGACGGTTTTAACCTGTACTGTGACAGTTAATGGTGTCTAAAATATATAAACAGAGAACACACACACACACATACACACACACACTTCAGCGCACACATTTAAATTCATACATATCCACACATGGACGGACATACACACAGACGAACACACATACATGGACACAAATTTATACATATACACACACACACACAACCACATGAAATTGCATGTTTATATATATATATATATATATATATATATATATATATATATATATATATATATATATATATATATATATATATATATATACATACACAGTTGAAGTCAGAATTATTAGCCCCCCTTTTAATTTTTTAAAAATATGTTTGACAGAGCAAATAAATTTTCACAGTATTTCCTATAATATTTGTTCTTCTGGAGAAAGTCTTATTTGTTTTATTTCAGCTAGAATAAAAGCAGTTTTTAATTTTTTAAACACCATTTTAAGGTCAATATTATTAGCCCCTTTAAGCTATAAATGTTTCTCGATAGTCTACAGAACAAACCATCATTATACAATAACTTGCCTAATTCCCCTAACCTGCCTAGTTAACCTAATTACCCTAGTGAAGCCTTTAAATGTCACTTTAAGCTGTATAGAAGTGTCTTGAAGAATATCTAGTCTAATATTATTTACTGTCATCATGACAAAGAGAAAATAAATCAGTTATTAGAGATGAGTTATTAACACTATTATGATTAGAGATGTGTTGAAGAAATCTGCTCTCTGTTAAACAGACATTGGGGGAAAAATAAAAAGGGGGGCTAATAATTCTGACTTCAACTGTGTGTGTGTGTGTATGTATATATATGTATATATATATATATATATATATATATATATATATATATATATATATATATAGAGAGAGAGAGAGAGAGAGAGAGAGAGAGAGAGAGAGAGCATATCTGTCTGCTCAGACATCATCAGACACACGTGATGTGTGAAAAAGAGCATATCTGTCTGCTCAGCCATCATCGTCTCTCTCTCACACACACACACACACACACACACACACACACACATCCCAGGAGTCTCTCACTTATTACGTTAGGCAAGAAGAAGAAGAAGAAAAAGATCAATATTTCAGCAGAGGTATTTTTAAAAGCTGCCATGACTCCAATTCTCGACCAGTGTTCACTGAGAGCCGCTGATGCTGACTATGAAGAGCGGGCAGTTCTGTCAGACGCTGCAGACGTCTGTCCATCTGTCTGTCCATCTATCTATCCATCCATTCATCCATGTATCTATCTAACCATCTATCTATCTATCTATCTATCTATCTATCTATCTATCTATCTATCTATCTATCCATCCATCCATCTACCCTTCCATCTGTCTGTCTAGCTGTCTATCTAACCATCCATTCATCCGTCTATCTATCTGTCCATCCGTCCATCCATCTATCCATCTATCCATCTATCTATCCATCTATCTATCTATCTATCTATCTATCTATCTATCTATCTATCTATCCATCCATCCATCCATCTATCTGTCCATGTCCATCCATCCATCCATTCGTCCATCCATCCGTCCGTCTATCTACCCATCCATCCGTCCATCTGTCTATCTATCCATCCATCCATCCATCCATCCATCCATCCATCCATCCATCCATCCATCCATCTATCTATCTATCTATCTATCTATCTATCTATCTATCCGTCCATCCATCCATCCATCCATCCATCTATCCATCCATCTCTCTGTGTCTCTCTGACAGTGGTGAACCCTTCCTTGTTCACTTGCCACAAACTTGTTTGTTTCTGAGTTTAATCCAGATGTTTCATCCTTCTGCATGTCTGTTCTGTCACAGAGACTAACAGTTGTTGAAGTGTTTATTGAATGTCCCAGATTAACATCACTGGTCACTTTACTGGAGAGGCAAACCTGAGCTTTATATTTAATAAGGTATTTCTTTTATATATATATATATATAAATAAATGGGTGTAAATTTTGTAAAGAGCACAGAGAGAGGTGTCAATAACTATCAATATGGGAAACTTGCAGAATGGTTAGTGAAGGGGAAAAGACGGAGATAATGAAATATTTTATTCATTCATTCATTTTCTTTTTGGCTTAGTCCCTTTATTAATCTCAAGGTCGCCACAGTGGAATGAACCGCCAACTTATCCAGCATATGTTTTACGCAGCGGATGCCCTTCCAGCCGCAACCCATCTCTGGGAAACACCCATACACACTCATACACGACAGACAATTTAGCCATCTCAATTCCCCTATAGCGCATGTGTTTGAACTGTGGGGGAAACCGGCGCACGGAAACCCACACCAACACAGGGAGAACATGCAAACTCCACACAGAAATGCCAACTGGCCCAGCCAGGACTTGAACCAGCAACCTTCTTGCTGTGAGGACACAGTGCTAACCACTGAGTCACAGTGACGCCCTCAGAGGAAATCTACTTGAGTTTATATTGAAATGATGTGAGGAGGATGTGCTATGTTTTGATTGGTGATGTTTGGCCACAGCTCAGCTTTGTGAGTTTGTAAACAGCAAAAAAAAACTAATGTATTGATATTATAATGTCAATTAAAGAGGTTTAAAGTCTGTCTGTGTGTCGTATTAATCTCCCATTCACACTAGCACAGATCTTATTATATCCCAGTGTGAGAGAGAGCGCATTGAAACAGCATCATCATCATCATCAGCTGAGTGTATCTGGCCCTGCGGACGCGGCGTGCAGCTAACAGTGTGTGTAATTATTTTAAATCCGTCTAAAAGTGTTTCTGGGGATAATTTAGTGTCGTTCAGCCGTTTGTTCTGCAGGACAGTGTAGAGATGAAGCAGATGCTGGAATATTAGCTGACTGACTCTATCCTGAATGGAGAAGCATTTTAGTTAATGAGGGCAGGATTATAGGAACAATAAAGGGGTGGGTGTGCGTGTGTGTGTGTGTGAGAATGCATGCTACAAAAACCCTCCTTTGCTCTCCTACATGTGTCTCACACACCCTACCAACCTATAGACACATGCCTCATACAGTCACAAGCCTTAAAAACACACATTATATCCCACACACTCTTGTGCATGCATACACACACACACACACACACACACACACACACACACACACACACACACACACGCCCTCATTAACTGAAACGATTTATAATTCCGAAAAAAGTCAGAAAAGTAAAATTGTGTGTGTTTGTGTGCACGTGCAAGAGTGTATGCGCAAGTATGTGTGTGTCTGTGGGGAGTAACAGAGTGTGTGTGTGCATGCGCATGTGGGAGAGAGTTTGTACAAGTACACGTGTGTGACAGAGTGAATGAGTGCGCGCGCATGTGTGTGTGCGCTTGAGTTTGTGCATATGACGTGCGTGTGCGTGCATGCGTCTCTACATGTGTGTGTGCACACGTCTATGTACACGCTTGTGTGCGTGTGTGTGTCTGTACATGCGTGTGCATATATCCGTGCATGTGTATGAGTGTGTTCACAAGAGTGTGTGTATGCATGACTGTGTGCACGTTAGTGTTTGTGTGTGTACACAGGTGTGTGTGTGTGTGTGCGCATGCAATTGTGTGTGTGTACGTCTGTGTGCACATTTGTGTGTGTGTACATGCATGTGTGTCCATGTGAGAATGTCCACAATTGTGTGTGTGCACGAGTGTGTGTGTGTGTGCACGTGTGTGTGTGTTAAAGCGAGGCCCTCCTTTGCTCTCCTACACGTCATCAATTATTCAGCAGGCAAGATGGCAATTACAGGAGCGTGTACAATCAGACTAAATATTTAATGAGGCACTCAAACAGTCTCCAGAAGGATCTTTGTGTCTCTGCGCTGGGGCTCGTCCTCATCTCTGCTCTCCCGCTCTTACCTTTGTTTTAAACACAAAACAGCTCCAGATCAGCCTTTACATGCCTGAACACACAGCAGATACACTGAGCTAAACCTGGAGAGTTCCAGCAACATCAGGGGAGATACAGGACAGGACAGTACGAGGAGATTCAGCTAGAACAAACATCAGTCTGTCTATTCACAGAAATAAACAGATATTAAAGCATACTAGTGTCCTTACAACTCTCTGTCTGCCAAATACAACATATATATATATATCATTTGAGGAGCTATTTTTGTCAATTTACTGAAGGTCAAAGCGGTCATTAACTCATTAACCTCCACAATGGCAGACTTTTCATTTCTGCATCAAACTGAAAATAAACCAATCTT